>NC_054542.1:3227071-3252071 GCF_017654505.1 Polyodon spathula
TGGTGCATTTTGGGTATTTTTACAGTTTCATTACTTTTTTTCACTTTGTGAATTCACAATTGATATTATGGTAACGTTTATGACAGGTTGAAGCTCGACTGTTTATCTGGTGTCCCCATTTTGTTACAATGTACCCTATTTCTGAGGCATGTTGCAAATGGGCATGGGGTAACTATGTTGTGGAGAATACATATCAATGTTAGCACTGCAAACCTTTTTGCCTGTAAAACGCAAACTGAATGGAAGATAAACAAAATAAATCATCACATCGATGTTGTGAAATAATGATGGTTTGGGTTTAAACAAACACATTTTTTATTGGCTTATCATAAATGTACAACAATATTAGGAAAATATAATTTTAAAAAATCTATTGATACAGAATCTGACAGTTAATATTGAATATCCCAGTGTTTCTTCGCTGTTTGCTTTATTATATCTATTTTAAGACATATTAATGAACCATGTTCATATATATTTATTATTCATTAAACTGATGTACTCATGTAAATTAAATATAGAATTAAAAAATGTAATGTTGCATAATGCACCACCAGCATCATTGATTTGGTAGTATTGTATTTTTAAACCATTTCAAAACATTATTCCGAATTTCCTTTGTATGAATTCCATAAATGATAGGATTAACACACGGTGGGAAGGTCGTAAATAACACCCAGGTGATTTTCCGAGCATTTGGGCTGACATTTTGAAATCGCTGCATAATGATGGAGAACAAAATAGTGAATTCAAAAATAGTATACACAGTTAAGTGAGTAGCGCATGTATGAATGGCTTTGCTTTTACTATTGCTTTGCCTTTTATATAAACATGTAATTAGTATTCTAATATAAGTCCAGACAATAACCAAAAAAGACAAACCGCTTACAAAAAATGTAATAAATAAGCCATAAATGTTATTTACAGTAGTGTCAGCACAGGATAAAAGAAATAAAGCTGCATTGCTACAATTAGCTTCCATTATCCGGGAACTGCATCTCGGAAGTCTAAGAATAAGAGCAAAGAGGATTATTATTAAAACGAAAGCCCCTCCCCAGGCAAGGGAGCAGAGCTTCACCAAAGTATTAGTTGTCATTATGCTGTTGTATCTTAATGGGTTACAAATTGCAATGTATCTGTCATAAGCCATTACAATCAATATCAGATGAGCTGCTGCAGTGTAGAAATGAATGCAGAAAGCCTGAATAACACAAGCTGCATATGAGATGTATCTAACCTCTGTGAGTAAGTCTGCCATTAATCTAGGCATTACTGCTGTGCTTCCAATCAAATCACAAACAGATATATTACAGATCATGAAATACATTGGCTCGTGTAGTGTCTTTTGAAAAACAATAACAGAAAAAATTGTAACATTTCCAATAAAAACAACCAGATATACTGCCAATGTTAACAGAAAAAGAGGGTGAGCAGCTTCAGGAGACACAATGAAGCCTTCTAAACTTAACATGGAAGAGTCAGCGATGGTGGAGTTCATCTTGTCCAGAGGAGCTATTTGTAGTCTGGATAAAGAAAGGAAAAATGTTATTGCAGTCTTTACCTTACAGAGCAGTAGTCCATTGTTTAATCCTGTTTATTTACAGCTGTGTGTTGCTGTAATTAGGTTGGTTAATGTATGCTAAAGCCAACACTGTGCTGCCTGTAAGTGCATTAACGCATTTGTGTTTTACTGGCAAGTAATGCTTTATTATTACATAAGACTATGCAATCCATGTTATCATGATGTGTCTGGAAAAATGAATTCAGTACATGAGATTGTGACCCATTTATAAATTGTCACAGGGATATTATATGTTTTTGTTACATTGTTTACATGATTCTAACATACATAGATTTTATTAATTGTCTTGCATTTTCTTAGTGGTCTGCTTCAGAGCCTTCACAAATAAAAAATACAAACCCTACCTTACATTCTTTACAGTTACTGCTGTTCATTGTAAATATCTTGTAGACAGCACTTTAACATCACTTACAAGGAATTTTCTTCATAAAAAATAGGAGTTCATTAAAGACTAGAGTAAACACTTTATTACACTGTATTGCCTTTTACCTGAGCATGAATGTACACACTCAGTTTCCTTCATACACAGAGATTTATCTACAGAATGAATAGTAAGCATGCAGAATCCTTGAAACCAGATATGCCATGCATGCTTTTAGAGGCAGTACCATAACATAACCCTACTCTACTACGCCTTAGTGTTTCCTTTTGTCTCCTTTTTTGTTGTTAATAATAATAATAATAATAATAATAATAATATAATAATAATAAATAATTGTATAATAATAATAATATACTCTGAAGTCATTTTCTCCTACCACCATGTTATGTTCACTTTCAGCATTACAAATAATTGGATTCCATCCAAGCATTAAACCTGTGTTCTATGCTGCTTATAGAAAAGGGATCAGGTAGAGACCTACTTCCTGTAACACAGTAAATGAATGGGGAGAGAGAATCATGACACCGAGTAGTCGGCACTATGGCAGATAAACAGGCTTGAATCTCAATCAAAGTGTAAATAAAGTCTGAAAAACACAGATGTCAACATCAAAACATTAAGAGAAGATTGGTAATATAATAAGATGTAAGAATATGTATAAAAGCTTCACTGTCTCAATACACAGAACTATGACCTCTGTGATATTATAAAATGTCTTACCTGGTTTTAGTATGCATAGACTGTACACAGGTCTTGAAGTTCCTTTTGAGATTCACTCGTTCTACACTCCTTCACCAGAACCCACCTTTAAAAAGGCAGTGCATCCACTCCCATTGCAGCATTGCCATGGAATCCCAGTACGTAAACATGTAGTAAATCCACATGGGAGTGTCTTATGAATTGCTTCATATTTCAGTTCACCTAAGAAACTTTCTGACAAATCCCATGGGGAATAGCTGATGTGGAAAACAATTCACAATTGCAGTTAATTCACCGTTGTACTTCACTGTATAAGGGCCCTTCACTAATTCATTGTTTTATTTTTATTTTTTTATTTTTTTTGATGTGAGTCGGAGAAAAATGACGACATTGGAAACGTCACTATTTCATCCACCAAATCCGCGCCATACTGTTGATGACTGCAGAACTTTCAGAATTTAAAAATATGGAAATTAAAAATAAATAAAACGCTGCACCTGAGGTCTTCCCTTCTTGAAGCTGTGTAGTATCAGACAGGAATGTCTGAAATGAATTACTTATAAACGTGATATTGGAATATTGGAAACCGTCTCAGGCAATTAGGATGCAGGCTTGCCGGACTATACATTACTGGTAAAGGCCACTACTGAGCAAAAAGTCTAGTCACCAATGCATTTATCTGCCACAGCTGTACTTTGTCAAAGCAAGGATGTTGTGTTACACAGTTATGAGATACCTCTTAAATAAATTAAAAATGTATACAGATAAAGTGCTTAGTAAGCTACATGGAGGGAGTCCTGACAAACAAATTCCTGCACTGCTTTTAAAGCAGATAGGTTCATATAGTGTGGCCACAAAACAGGTAGACACCAGCAGCAATGAATTCAGTGCCAGACAGTTACTGTATACATTTGCATTTCAGAATAAGGTTTGGGAGGTTTTTTGTTGGGTTTTTTTGGGGGTGGGGGAGGAGTGGAGCTGGGCTTGATTTAGGGCAGGTTTGATCATTTAGCATTTTGACAGATTGATTTTGAGATGATGCAAGTTTGTCCTGTTCTTTTTCAGGAAGGCATGTCATATAAGCCTGTAGCAAAGTGGCTTGCAGTGATTTGACAGTTCTGGAATTAAGTGTCAAACCATCTAGTCCGGGGCACTCTGTTCCTGTTATACAGTGCCCTCACAGGTCGGGAGGGAGATTGTTGACTCAGATTCATTCGCTCTCTGTCACAAGTTATATAAATAAAAATATCAAAAAGCTACAATGCCCCTAAACTAACCTCCTACTCGCATCCGGCACCTTTTTAGTGGCCATAACGTGACAGTGTAAACAGACAGTGTATACCACTGACGTCTTAAATAGGGGGCACAGCTCATTTTGGTTACATAAAGTCTCTCTGCAACAATCCGTGATGGTAAATCACATCGAAAACCACCTTAAATAACCAGGCCGCAGTTTTTTTTTAAATTATGTGAAATGAATTGTTAATATTTAACTTCTGCACTTTGAGGAAATTCGGTGATAACTTTTAATCCATAAGGTTATATGTCATGCCTCTGGTGTTTCTTATTGTTTTAACAAAAGTCATTTTGTGCAGTTTGGGTTCTGTCTGCTCAAGCACCATGTGCCCCAAGTACCGTGCAATGCTAGCTACTGTCCGCAATGCGCCATGTGCATGGAGCACCATACGCACTGCGTGCACCGACCACCGAGTGTACCGTGTGCACCGCGTGTACCGAGCACCGTGTGCACTGAGTGCCGTGCAGCACCGGGTATAATGCACGCCAAGTACCGCATGCATCACTTGGGCTAACTCGGCAGCGGGGACAAGGAAGGCCAAGCCCTGTTGAGTAAACAACTCTCTCCCAAATAAGAAAGGGTGAAAAACACACACAGTCTTAGTAATACTGCTTACCGGCAGTCGACTAAAAAGACAACAGACAGAAAAGAAGCAACTTGACACGCGGAGCAAGCAAGTGCTGATAGTATGAAACAGAAAAAAGGCTACGAATTAAGAGCTACTGATTCCGGGAAAGCGACGAAGTCAGCTTTCAGCACGAAGTGCAGGGGAACTATCAGTAACTCGACACGGCGCTTTTTAAGTAATAAAAAGGCTCAATGCAACACAGAGAGGTCTTACCGTACCAATCTTGAGTTATGTAACCTCAGTAAGCAGAACCGAGGGGGTCACCGAGGGGAGAGGGCTGTATCGGCAGCTTTGATAGAAAGGCAGGCGTATATCCCATAACGATGTTTTGGTGGCCATCTTCAAATTGAAAGGGAACCCAGGTCCCATATCTCTCCCTTAGTATTGTGGGGTGCCTTGAAATCTATTGAAAGGAGAAGTGGGGTCACACTTAGTTGATGGCAAAAAACATGGCCAGGTTATCAAAGTTTAATTGAAACCCTATTAAGCAGTTTAAATTCAAAAATGTATTTTTTTTTCCTGAGGTTTCCCTCAGTAAATGCTGAAAGTTATTGAAATCTTCATATATTCTGTTTTCCATAAACATATTTCTAGTAATCCCTGCATCTTTTCTCTTATTTATCAAGTTCCTTGTTTTAACTGTCCTTATAGCAATGGCCTGGTTCTATCTAACCAATCATTGTTTCATTAAGCTATTAGTCAGGTGCCTGTAATAAAAGAAAATGCCAGTTTAAGAAGGAGTCCGTTTTTGCTAGACAGTAGAGAGGTGGGTGTGTTAGTGTTAGTAAAAGCATTTTCTAAGCTACTGCTTTTGAAGAATAACAAATCCACCTAGGAAAAAAGTTTAGATCAAAAATCGAAATCAATGCTTCAAAGAACTTCTTTAGCTGAGTTTGAACTTTGCTTTATCGAATTAATAGAGATGTATTTAAGTCTTTATATCCACCCTCTGGATTACTGTTCATTGTCTCACCAAGCCATTCCTGTTTTACCTTGGGATTTGAAAGGGTTATTCGTCCGAGCTACCTCTCCATTGGGAAATTGTTTGTTGGACAGACATTTCCAAACCATGGTGATTTTGCTGCTGTATCGTTTCCTGTACGCTGGGTGAGATCAAACCAGTTTACTCTTTTTCTGCTGCTGGACAACTTTTTTTTTTTTTTTTTCCTGTAATCACCCGACTTGGTTATGTTCTTGTGACAGAAATACAGTGAATTCTGGTGATAAATCTTCCTTCCGACCTGTGAGGGCGCTAAAGAACGGGAGGAGAAGTATCTGGAAGGGCTGGCCTGACAGTTCGTTTCCGGGACAGGGAAGTCGGTCAGCCTGGAAAGAAGCGAGACTCTGTTGTAAGACCGTATTGACCTGAAAGGTAAACGAGGGACAGCTGCAAGTAATAAGGCAGCTGCAACCGTTTACCTAGATGTCATGCGGGAGTACATACAGGGGCCAGGGTAATGCTGATCATTTCCTTCGTTTGGGTAACGTTAAGAGAGAGAAGGATCGGGATATGAGCTCTCGTTGATAAAGAGAAAGTACGTGTTGTGTTTTGTTGTGTTTTTCACCACCAGACAGTTAAAGCACTACTCCGGAGCTGTCGCCAAGGGTCAGCACTGTCCGGAGCACCCCTGCACACCACACTATCTGTGTTTGCACTGACCACCATCACAACTGCACTCACCCAGGACTGGTGACCGTCTGTTTGTTTTTGTTCGGGACTGTGCCCTGTTTTTGTTATCCCCGCGCTTTACACATTGTTGTGTATTGCCGGGGATTTATTTATTTTACGGTCTCCAGACCTGGAAAAGAAATAAAACACTTTTCACTGGATTACCGTTGTCTGCCTGTCACTCCTGCACCGCATCAGCGCTACACCTGTTCCCCTTACCAGCCACTTTGCCACAGTTCTGGTCAAATATTTTTGTTTTGTTTGTTTGATTGGGATTCAAGTAGCGCCTCAGGACAGAAGCCCCAGTTCATTGGTTTATTTTCTTCATTATGTCCTGTGCATGGACAGTTTAAGCCACGGTACATTTTTTGGACTTTTTTTGGGGCGGGGGGGGTTGATCAGATTTCTTGTTCTGTAATTGCTGGATGTGATTTCTTTATTTTTCACTTATCTTTCTTATTTCTCTACCAGTTCTTATTGTTATCCAGTATTTATTTTCTTTGTGTTTTTGTTTTGATTGCCTCAATGCATATTTATTGTAATGAATACTGCCTTACCCCGCGTTTTCATTCTTTGGATCTGGCACTCGGCTCTCCCATCGTTTAGTATATGGCTTATTGTGGTTGGGAATATAATTAGATAATTATTAGATTTTCCTATAATTGAGATTGCTTACACATGAAAATATGAAATATGAAAACAGAGGGTGGTTTGTTGTGATATGATACTATGTTGTGATATGATAACTTTTTTTTTTTCTTTTTTTCACCTCGTGAATACACAATTCGTATTATGATAACAGGTCTGGGTTATCAGAGGCTCAGAGTTTTTACTCGACTCTTTCACTGGTATCCCCATTTGTTAACATGTACCCTATTTGTGAGGCATGTTGCAAATGGGCATGGGGTAACTGTGCTGTGGAGAATACAAATCAGTGTTAGCACTGCAAAACTTTGTGCCTGTAAAACGCAAACTGAATTGAAGATAAACAAGATAAATCATCCATCAATGTTGTGGAATAATGACGGTTTGGGTTTAAACAAACAACTCATTTCATTAGGATTGCCACATTTTTATTGTCTCATCATAAATGTACAACAATATTAGGAAAATGATATAATTTTAAAAAATCTATGGATACAGAATCTGACAGTTAATATTGAATATCCCAGTGTTTCTTCGCTGTTTGCTTTATTATATCTATTTTAAGACATATTAATGAACCATGTTCATATATATTTATTATTCATTAAACTGATGTACTCATGTAAATTAAATATAGACTTAAAGTGAATGTTGCATAATGCACCACCAGCATCATTGATTTGGTATTGTATTTTTTAAAAATGTTAAAACATTACTCCGAATTTTCTTTGTATGAATTCCATAAATGATTGGATTAACGAATGGTGGAAAGGTTGAAATTAACATCCCAAACATTTTCCGTGAATTTGGGCTGATATTTTGAAATCGCTGCATAATGATGGAGGACAAAATAGTGAATTCAAAAATTATATAGACAGTTAAGTGAGTAGCGCATGTATGAATGGCTTTGCTTTTACTATTGCTTTGACTTTTATATAAACATGTAATTAATATTTTAACATAAGTCCAGACAATAACCAAAAAAGACAAACTGATTAGAAAAGCTGTAATAAATAAGCCATAAATGTTATTTACAGTAGTGTCAGCACAGGATAAAAGAAATAAAGCTGCATTGCTACAATTAGCCTCCACTATCCGTGATCTGCATCTCGGAAGTCTAAGAGTAAGAGCAAAGAGGATTATTATTAAAACAAATGCCACTCCCCAGGCAAGGGAGCAGAGCTTCACCAAAGTATTAGTTGTCATTATGCTGTTGTATCTTAATGGGTCACAAATTGCAATGTATCTGTCATAAGCCATTACAGTCAATATCAGTTGAGCTGCTGAACCGTAGAAATGAACACAGAAAGCCTGAATAACACAAGCTACATATGAGATGTATCTAACCTCTGTGAGGAAGTCTGCCATTAATCTAGGCATTACCGCTGTGCTTCCAATCAAATCACAAACAGACATATTACAGATCATGAAATACATTGGCTCGTGTAGTGTCTTTTGAAAAACAATAACAGAAAAAACTGTAACATTTCCAATAAGAATAACCAGATATACTGCCAATGTTAACAGAAAAAGAGGGTGAGCAGCTTCAGGAGACACAATGAAGCCCTCTAAACTTAACATGGAAGAGTCAGCGATGGTGGTGTTCATCTTGTCCAGAGGAGCTATTTGTAGTCTGGATAAAGAAAGGAAAAATGTTATTGCAGTTTTTACCTTACAGAGCAGTAGTCCCTTACTTAAATGTGTTTTTATTCATTTTTATTCATTTTTATTGGTCTGCTTCAGAGCCTTCAAATAAAGTACAAAAACCAATCTTTACAATTACTGCTGTTCATTGTAAATATCTTGTAGACAGCACTTTAAATCACTTACATGGAATATTTTCCATAAAAAATAGGAGTTCATTAAAGACTAGAGTAAACACTTTATTACACTGTATTGCCTTTTACCTGAGCATGAATGTACACACTCAGTTTCCTTCATACACAGAGATTTAACTACAGAATGAATAGTAAGCATGCAGAATCCTTGAAACCAGATATGCCATGCCATGCTTTTAGTGACAGTAGCATAAACATATTATACTATGCCTCGGTGTTTCCTTTTGTGTTTTTTAACCTGAATAAACAACAACAATAACTAATAATAATAATAATAATAACCTCTCCTATGAATAAAAAAAAAATATTTGTTCTATATTAGTTTAGATTAAAATCTCATTGACAGGATGACAATAGTATATACACATTACCTAATACCCTACAGCAAATCACATATCTTTCCTTTATTATATAAAATCAATATTATCTACTTTTTGTAGTTCCAAGGCTTTTTATAACTTCGACTCTGAAGTCATTTTCTCCTACCACCAAGCTATGTTAACTTTCAGCATTGCAAATAATTGGATTCCATCTAAGCATTAAACCTGTGTTCTATGCTGCTTATAGAAAAGGGGTCAGGTAGAGACCGACTTCCTGTAACACGGTAAATGAATGGAGAGAGAGAATCATGCCACTGAATAGTCAACATTATGGCAAATAAACAGGCTTGAATCTCTTGAAAATGTAAATAAAGTCTGGAAATCAGATGTCAAAATCAAACCATTAAGAGAAGATTAGTAAGATAATAAGAGGTAAGAATATGTTTAAAAGCTTCGTCATCACTGCCTCAATACACAGAACTACAACCTCCTCTGTGATATTATAAAATGTCTTACCTGGTTTTAATATGCATATACTGTACACAGGTCTTGAAGTTCTTCTGAGATTCACACATTCTAGACTCCTTCACCAGTACCCACCTTTAAAAAGGCAGTACATCCACTCCCATTGCAGCATTGCCATGGAATCCCGGTATGTAAACATGTAGTAAATCCACATGGGAGTGTCTTATGAATTGCTTCATATTTCATCTAAGACACTTTCTGTCAAATTCCATAGGGAATATCTGATGTGGAAAACAATTCACAAAAACAATTGCAGTTAATTCACAGTTGTATAAGGGCCCTTCACTAAGTCATTGTTTTCAATATTTAATTTTTTTTATGTGTGTCAGGAAAAATGACAACATTAGAAACCTCACTACTTCACCCACCAATTATGAAAAATAAGGAAATTAAATATAAACAAAACCCTGCACCTCAGCTGTACGTTCTTGAAGCTGTGTAGTATCAAACAGTAATGACTGAGGTGAATCACTTATAAACCTGATGGAATGCTGGAAACAGGCTCAGCCAATTAGGATGTAGGATTTCCGGTCTGTAACTCACTGGTAAAGGCCACTACTGTACAAAGTCTAGTCATCAATGCATATATCTGCCGCAACTGTACTTTGTCAAAGTAAGGATGCTGTGTTACACAGCTATGGGAGACCTCTAAAAAAACAAGATTTTGAACAGATAAAGTGCTCAGTTTGCTACATGGAGGGAGTCCTGTCTTAAATGGATTCCTGCACTGGTTTTAAAGCAGATAGGTTCATATAATCTGGCCACAAAACAGGTAAAAACCAGCAGCAACAAATTCAGGGCCAGACAGTTATTGTATACATTTGCATTTCAGAATAAGTTTGGGCAGGTTTGAACATTTATCGCTAGTAGGCTGGTGTTAAACTTTCAAAACAGTTATGCACCAATTTTCAAATTTGTACCCCATAGCTGAGAAATTATATCAATAAAAAATATATTTTAATAAAGTGTAATTGTGCTGTAGAGCAGATCTGCCTGGTGCCATGAAAGCAACACACCCAACCCTAATGACCTGAAAAATGCTTCTTACCTGTTTTCTAAGTTTGTATCGTTCACTTACTGCCTTTTCAGAAACCACTTGTGTGTGTCCACGCCCACAAAAGCATGACTGTACAGTTTCTGGATGAGGAATGCATCAATTTGGGAATGGGGCAAAGGTGACTAGAATAATTTAGTTGGCATTTTAGTGATTATCTGACTATTGTTCCATTGGGGGTTGACTATGATATGGTACTGGTTTATTATTTTGGTGAACATGTAACATTACATTAAACTGAAGATCCTGGTAGCCATTTATACTGAAATTGTCTTTTGCTCTCCTCCTGCAATAACTACTGAGAAAAGACAAATTGCTTATCACTAGCCTCTGACCTATAAAGCAGCGTTTCCCAACCTTTTCCAGCCCAAGGCACACTTACATAAATAAAACACTTATTATTATTATTATTATTATTATTATTATTAGAAATACATTTTACTTTCAGTGTGAAATCTGAGTTTGTCTCGATGTACACAATCGCTTTATCCTGGCAGGAATTAATGACAACAAAACTCAGAGCTCTTGCTCAACCAATCTCAGACTTGCTCTTTGTTTTTCTTACCTGTTTTCTAAGTTTGTATGGTTCACTTGAAAAACTTAACTCACATGGAACCGTTTCAAGGAACCGCGGAGTATAATTCTAGCTGCATTTTCCTCTCATGGAAATAAATTCATTTAATTGTAACACATTCTCATAGAATTGAACCATTAATTAGTTAGTATGTTTGGTGTGAAATAACTTTTTAGTGAAACTTAACTATAAGTAATCTACCTCATTGTTTTATGAAGGATTTATTTTAAAGTAAACTTGCTATGTCATTAAACAGCACACTATTAGTAAGCTTAGTGTGATCTATTCTAAGATTGTCTGCACCATTTCAGTTTATGTTGTGTGAGTGTGTGTGTGTGTGTTTGTGTGTGTGTGTGTGTGTGTGTGTATGTGTCTGTATTAGCAAACTACTATCTACATCACAGCCTGCTGCTGTGTGTGTGTGAGTAGAAGCAGTGTCATATTTCATTGGCCTACTGGCTGTTTTAAGGCAGGGTGCTTTGACTTGTATATTATGCTTCAGTAAATAAGAGATTGACTCTCTGACTTTTGTGATTTCTATTTAATGTGTGTACTTAATAAAATACTACTATTGATTAAACATTCCTTGTGTCTAGCATGTGTGTTTATACAAAATCCTCAATCTTGTAACATGTCAAATATTTTTTTTTTTATGAGAGAACTAATCAACCTAGATAAAACTCTAAAATAGTAATTCTAGAATTGTTCTTACGATCTATGCTTTTGATATGAATATTTTACCCTTCAGGTGATGGAGGGATGCGAAATAAATAAATGCCTATAGAAAGTCTACACCCCCTTGACCTCAGGTGGTTCATGCATTTAAATGAGGATTTTTTTTCCACTTATTGAGAACAAAATTATATAATAAAAACACAAAATTGAAAGAACTTAATTGGATAAGTCTCCACACCCCTGAGTTAATACTTGGTGGAAGCACCTTTGGCAGAAATTACAGCTGTGAGTCTTTTGGGATAGGTCTCTACCAACTTTGCACACCTGGATTTGGCAATATTTGACCATTCTTCTTTACAAAACTGTTCAAGCTCTGTCAAGTTCCTTGGGGAGCGTTGATGGACAGCAACCTTCAAGTCATGCCACAAATTTCCGATTGGATTTAGCTTGGGGCCTGTGGCAGAGCAGAGCTCTGTCCTATATAGATTGGCAGGGATAGGGTTAAATTCCCCTACCTGCCTGGGTTTATTGTGTTCAGGTGGCTGGGGTTGATTAGTTGATTAGCTTAATTAACGATCAATCGGCACCCAGCCACCTGATATAAAAGGAGGCCTCTGCTTCCCATTAGAGAGGAGGGAGCTGAGGAAGCGGGTTGGTGGTTTTGGTTTGCTGGTTTTTGTGGTTTTTCTAAATCCAATGAAGGCATCACCCAGCCTGGAAATCTTTATTTTTGTAAGTTTTGCTTTTTGTTTGGTTATTTGTGTTTAAATCCCTTTGTTTTTGCCCTTGTGCCCTTTTATTTTGTGTTTTTGTAATAAAAGTATTATTTTTTTTGAACTGCAGTCTGTCTCTGGGCCTCTATCCACTCACCAGCCTGTCACATTTGGTGTTAGAGGTGGGATATAGCGCCTCCAGGAGACTGTGAGCAGTAATGCAGTGTTTTGGGGTTTTTTTTGGGGATAATTTTTTATTTTTTTTTTAAATAAATTAAGAAATGGGGAAAGAAAAGCAGACAGCGGCAAAGGCAGGCCTTGCAGCAGCCGAAGAAATGTAAGCTGCTGCAGCCACTGCTGGAGGACCCGGCCAGCCTCTTCACCTGGTGTTCCTGGTGCGGGAAGAAGGACCACCAATGGAGGTCCTGCCCAGAAGTGCCATCGGCAAACTTGTGTGGCTGTTGTGAGGAGGATGGCCACAACTGGTCAGGATGCCCCTACAATCAGGCTCAGGAAGGGGTGCAGTTTTCACCCCGGGCATCAGGGGCCACCCCACTACCTCCAGCACCACCACCTTCACCACTGTCCCAGGAGATCTGGGACTGGTTGATGCACCCTGAGGCAGACCTCGTCCACAACCTCCCCATAGTTATCAACACGCTGTGGTGTCGAGATGGGGAGAGGTGGGAAAAGTGGGAGGAACAACACCACCCGACATCCTTCCCAGAGGTTGCCCTCATGGTTGTTAATTACCTGGTGGTAGACATGGGAGATGCCCCAGTCATTCCAACAAAGAGGGAGGAGCCCCCGCTCCCAGAGGCCAGAGGGGAGGAGCCCCCGCTCCCAGAGGCCAGAGGGGAGGAGCTATGGACCAAGGATGCCTGCCTTGCACCACTTAGGGATGCCATATTTGGATCGCCTGGGGTTGCCTGCTGCTCCGCATCGGCTGGGGTTGCCTGCTGCTTCCCGAGGGTCCGCTGCCGCCGTCACCTCCCGAGGGTCTGCTGCCTTCGTCCCCGCTTCCATCACCAGAGGGAGCCGGGCCGCCGTCCCCGCTTCCGTCACCAGAGGGAGCCGGACCACTGTCCTCGGAGGGTTCAGTGCCACTAAAGGGTCCAAAGCCACCGGAGGGTCTGGCACTGCTAGGGGGATCCACGCCGTCCGAGGAGGCCGCACCCACGCTGTCTGAGAAAAAAAACTATTGTGGCAGGCTGGCGAGTGGATAGAGGCCCAAAGACAGACTGCAGTTCAAAAAATATACTTTTATTATAAATAAACACAAAATAAAAAGGCGCAAGGGCAAAAATAATGATGTATAAACACAAATAACCAAACAAAAAAAGCAAAACTTACAAAAATAAAGATTTCTGGGCTGGGCAATGCCTTCATTGGATTTAGAAAAATTTAGACAACCATACAAAACCAACCTGCTTCCTCAGCTCCCTCCTCCCAAATGAGAAGCAGAGGCCTCCTTTTATGTCAGGTGGCTGGGCGCTGATTGATCGTTAATTAACCTAATCAACTAATCAACCCCAGCCACCTGAACATAATAAACCCAGGCAGGTAGGGGAAATTAACCCCATCCCTGCCAATTTAAAAAGGGCAGAGCTTTGCTCTGCCACAACTATTTTAATGCATTTTAGTTCCAGGCTATAAGGCAAAAAAAAGGTGATCATTTTGAAAGGGGGTGTAGAATTTCTATAAGCACTGCATGTAACTAAGGGACTGGACTATCATAGCTATCCATTCAAACACATTGGTTGCCAGGAAATAATACAATCTAAAAATGAAGTGGTAAAATAAATGAAAAAATAATTTCATTTAAAATTGCACATTTAAATTACAAGTTTCTTATTTTTAGATTGATTGTTGTTGATTCAGTGTTTAAATTCAAGGAGAAATTATACAACAACGAAGGAGAACATCACTGGTGCGTTGTCAAGGAACTGGATATACTTGGGGTGTGTGCTTTTCTCATATCAAGTGAAAATACAGTATGATGAATTGTCAGAGAACATCAGTGCATCACACAACACTGCCTCAACAGGTGATGACTGGTAGTGTTGTGTTGCCCTACAAGAAATCAGATGGAGTCTGCTGTTTAGCAGCATTAACACAGGGTGAGGTGATGGAACAGCTGCAGAGCTTCTGTGAGGTGGATTGGATACTGCTTACAATATATTATGATTTCTCTTTAGATGCCTGTAACAGGGCAAGGAGCCCTGTACATGTATTTGTTTATTTTTAGGGTGCCCTTCCGCCCCTGTGAAGTTTATTATTTTGTATTTGTTTTGGTGTATTATTTTTCTGATTTATTGTATTGATGTATTTTTAAATGACAGGGTAGCCATATTGTTTTGTTTTTTTTTTAAACGTGTTCTGGCAGAGGCGAGGTGGACAGCTCATATTATTAAAATATATAATAATAATTAATAATTAAAAAAAACCTTGTGCAGAAGGTGGCCATCTCCTGAATTAATTAGCTGATTAAATCTGTTGCTAATCGAGAGATGGTCACATGCAAAGAAGCCTCTGCACTCAGGGTGGGTGATTGAAGGCGCGATCAAGGGCAAGAGAGACGTGTAAAAATAATAAAAGAGTTAAGTATGGTCAGTGAAAGCTACTGCATGCTACTGCCCAACCTGATCACAGTATTTTGTGTTTGTTATTTTGTTTTTGTATACCAGTTTTATTTTTGCTCTATGAGCAGTGTTTTTTGTTTAAATATTTATTTTTTGTTTTATTATTCAAATAAACAGTGCCGCAGTGTCTTTTTGCCCTGCAGTACTGCTTGTTTTTCTTCCTGCTTCTGGCCTGACGTCACCACTCTGCCATACCTGTCACAACGCCATATCCATGTACTCTGTAGCAAACATGTACATTATCCATCCTTCAACAGCAGTATTGGCACTTAATAACAACCCAACAGAAGCAATGCTTACAGCTCTAGGTTCGTCTCTGTTTTCCCACAACTCCCTTATGAACAGGCTTGGTTTTCGTTCTCCAGAGCTAATGATGCAATTACATATTTATCTGAGGCACTGTTTGACTCTGGACATCTTTAGAGGATTAATTGTAGCCAATCAGTGAATCTCCAGGCGCGTTTAGTACATTGGCTGTTGCTGTTAGGATTCATTACACTGTAATTGCTTGATGTCCATGTGTAATGATACTCCATTGGGGCTCCATGATCCATTCACTCTGAATCTGTTCTTGGAAAATACAAAACCAGAAAGCAAAGCTTGGTTTGTTGTGATATATGTTACTATGTTGCATGTAACAGATGACATCTGGTGCATTTTTACAGTTTCATAACTTTTTTTTTTTTTAACCTTGTGAATACACAATTCATTTTATGGTAGCATAGCTTACAGGTTGAAGCTTAGCTTTTTACACTACTCTATGAGGTGTCCCCATTTTGTTACAATGTACCCTGTTTGTCAGGCATGTTGCAAATGGGCATGGGGTAACTATGTTGTGGATAATACAAATTCAGGCTAGTACTGCAAACCTTTGTGCCTGTAAAACACAAACTAAATTGAAGATAAACAAGATAAATCATCACATCAATGTTCTGGAATAATGACGGTTTGGGTTTACACAAACACAACTCATTTCATGTGGATTGCCACATTTTTTATTGTCTCATTATAAATGTACAACAATATTAGGAAAATAATATAATTTAAAAAAATATGACACAGAGTCTGATAGTTAATATAGTATAGTATGTCCCAGTGTTTCTTCCCTGTTTGCTTTATTATATCTATTTTAAGAAATATTAATGAACCACGTTCATATATATATATATATATATATATATATATATATATATATATATATATATATATATATATATATATATATATATTATTCATCAAACTGATGTACTCATATAAATGAAATATAGAATTAAAAAACTGAATGCTGCATAATGCACCACCAGCATCATTGTTTTGGTAGTATTGTATTTTTAAAACACTTTAAAACATTATTCCGAATTTCCTTTGTATGAATTCCATAAATTATAGGATTAACACATGGTGGAAAGGTCGTAATTAACACCCAGGTGATTTTCCGTGCATTTGGGCTGACATTTTGAAATCGCTGCATAATGATGGAGAACAAAATAGTGAATTCAAAAATAATATAGACAGTTAAGTGAGTAGCGCATGTATGAATGGCTTTGCTTTTACTATTGCTTTGACTTTTATATAAACATGTCATTAGTATTCTAATATATGTGTAGAGAACAACCAAAAAAGATAAACCGCTTAGAAAAGCTGTAATAGATAAACCATAAATGTTATTTACAGTAGTGTCAGCACAGGATAAAAGAAATAAAGCTGCATTGTTACAATTAGCCTCCACTATCCGTGACCTGCATCTCGGAAGTCTAAGAGTAAGAGCAAAGAGGATTATTATTAAAACGAATGCCACCCCCCAGGCAAGGGAGCAGAGCTTCACCAAAGTTTTAGTTGTCATTATGCTGTTGTATCTTAATGGGTTACAAATTGCAATGTATCTGTCATAAGCCATTGCAGTCAATATCAGTTGAGCTGCTGAACCGTAGACATGAATGCAGAAAGCCTGAATAACACAAGCTGCATATGAGATGTATCTAACCTCTGTGAGGAAGTCTGCCATTAATCTAGGCATTACTGCTGTGCTTCCAATCAAATCACAAACAGACATATTACATAGCATGAAATACATTGGCTCGTGTAGATTCTTCTGAAAAAGAATAACAGAAAAAACTGTAACATTTCCAATAAGAACAACCAGATATACTGCCAATGTTAACAGAAAAAGAGGATGAGCAGCTTCAGGAGACACAATGAAGCCCTCTAAACTTAACATGGAAGAGTCAGCGATGGTGGAGTTCATCTTGTCCAGAGGAGCTATTTGTAGTCTGGATAAAGAAAGGAAAAATGTTATTGCAGTTTTTACCTTACAGAGCAGTAGTCCATTGTTTAATCCTGTTTATGTACAGCTGTGTGTTACTGTAATTAGGTTGGTTAATGTATGCTAAAGCCAACACTGTGCTGCCTGTAAGTGCATTAACTCATTTCTCTTTTACTGGCAAGTGATGCTTTATTATTACATAAGTCTATTCAATCCATGTTATTATGATGTGTCTTGAAAAATGAATTCAGTACATGAGATTGTGACCCATTTATAAATTGTCACAGGGTTATTATATGTATTTGTTACTTTGGATACATGATTCTAACATACATAGATTTTATTCATTGACTTGTATTTTCTTATTGGTCTGCTTCAGAGCCTTCGCAAATAAAAAGTACTAAGACCTACCTTCCATTCTTTACAATTACTGCTTCATTGTAAATATCTTGTAGACAACACTTTAAATCGCTTGCATGGAATATTTTCCATAAAAAATAGTAGTTCATTAAGGACTAGAGCAAACACTTTAATACACTGTATTGCCCTTTACCGGAGCAGAATGTACACACTCAGTTTCCTTTATACACAGAGATTTAACTACAGAATGAATAGTAAGCATGCAGAATCCTTCAAACCAGATATGCCATGCCCTGCTTTTTTAGAGGCAGTAAGGTAACATAACCCTACTCTACTACGCCTCAGTGTTTCCTTTTGTCTTCTTTTTTAACATTAATAATAAGTATTAGTAGTAGTAGTAGTAGTAGCATTGTAAAGAGTAATACACTCTTATATGAATTAAAACTTCTATTTATTTGTTCTTGGTAGAAACATTTTTCAGACTAAAGTCTCATGACAATAGTATGTGCACCTAATACTCTACAGCAAATCACAAACACTTCCTTTATTATTAAAGTAAATATTTATTTTTCTATTTCCAATGCTTTTTTTGTAACTATTACTCTGAAGTCATTTTCTCCTACCACCGTGCTATGTTACCTTTCAGCATTACAAATAATTGGAATTCATCTAAGCATTAAACCTGTGTTCCATGCTGCTTATAGAAAAGGGGTCAGGTAGAGACCTACTTCCTGTTACACAGTAAATGAATGAGGAGAGAGAATCATGCCCCGAATAGTCAGCATTATGGCAGATAAACAGGCTTCAATCTCAATAAAAGTGTAAATAGTATGAAAATCAGATGTCAACATCAAAACATTAAGAGAAAGTTGTTAAGCTGATGAGAGTTAAGAATTTGTTTAAAAGCTTCGTCATCACTGCCTCAATACACAGAACTATGACCTCCTCTGTGATATTATAAAATGTCTTACCTGGTTTTAATATGCATAGACTGTACACAGGTCTTGAAGTTCGGTCTGAAAGGCATTCTAAACTACTTCACCTCCACCTTTAAAAAGGCAGTACATCCACTCCCATTGCAGCATTGTCATGGAATCCCGGTACGTAAACATGTAGTAAATCCACATGGGAGTGTCTTATGAATGGCTTCATATTTCAGTTCACCTAAGACACTTTGTGCCAAACTCCATAGGGAATAACTCATGTGGAAAACAATACCCAATTGCAGTTAATTCAAAATTGTACTTCATTGTATAAGGGCCTGTGATAGCATGACAAGTGATGACAACAGGCCGGAATGCAGGAAGGACAACACAGCAAGGTAAGGTACTCCAGGCAAAAAGAAGTTCCGTGCACTGTTTATTTTAACAAAAACAAAAATAAATAAAATATTTAAACAAACAGAAAACACGTCTCATAGAGCTAAAATAAAAGATTTAAACAAAATAATCACAAACACAAAAAAAAAATAATTAACTCCAGGTCAGGCTGTGAAACTTGCCTTCAATGTTTCTGTATGTATTTTTTATTTTTAAATTCCTCTCCTCTCCTCTCCTCTCCTCTCCTCTTCTCTTCTCTCATCCTCCCTTGAACTCCCATCCTGACAGCATAGAGCTGAAGGTTTTTATGCTGGTGACCATCTCCCGGTTAGCAACAAATTAATCACCTAGTTAATTCAGGAGATGGCCACCTTCTGCACAAGGTTTTTAATTAATCCTGGCAGAGGACAATTTGCCAACCTTTGCCATAACACAACCAAACATAACAAAGCGGCTAAGCTGCCATAAATAAATAAATACATACACGTCACCATTTAAACAAATCCAATACAATAAATAAATCATAATAAACAAAACACAAAATAAATACTGTACAGGGCTGCTCGTCCTGTTACAGGACCCTTCACTAATTCATTGTTTTCAATATTTTTTTTTTTTTTTTTGACGTGAGTCAGTTAGAGAAAAATGACAACATTAGAAACCTCACTACTTCATCCATCAGTTATGAAGCTCCATATTGTAGATGACTCCAGAATGTTCAGAAATGAAAAATATGGAAATGTGAGAAAACAATAAAGGAATATGTATTGTCGGTGTGTAACACAGCAGGGAGGGGGTTAATATCCTCCCTGCATAAAACGTGTATCTAATTATTTTCATTTGCTGCAGGATCCTTAGATTTACTTAACAAGAACTCCTGCAGTTTCTGCTTAACTTCTGTGCTGGCCATGGCACTTTCTCTGCCCCTAAAGACCCAGAAAGAATGGAGAGCATAGAAGAGTTGATTGCTAGGATCGACAGAAACACCGCTGCTCAGTTACAGCAGAAGGAGAGATGGGAGAGAGAGCTGGGGTTGGGCCTGTTGCAAACAAGGGAGCGGGAGCCAACAGAACTGCAGCTGCTGCTCCAAAAGTGGGAGCAGAAAAGAGAGGCACTGCTGTCTGCAGCCCTGGCGAGAGAAGCTCTGTGGTCTCCTGCAACAGAGGACATGGTGCTGTGTCCTGAGCGGGAGGAGTCCTTCTCGGAGCCAGAGGAAGGGCAGATGAGGGAGCAAGAGGTACCGCCCCCGGCTACAGACAAGGGGAAGGAGGTGAGGAGCCCACCGACCCTGCAGCCCCGACCACCACCCCAGTGATCCAGTCCGGCGCTGCCAGGTACGGTCCCTCCCCCTTTGCTTCCTGGACACCCTGCCGGTCTGCCTGGACCTCCTTGTGCTAGACCTGGAGCCCAGGAGTCTGCACCATCTACCACAGTTCCTCTCCTGGTTCCCTACTCCTCTCTCCCCAACCACCAAGACGTTGCCACGCTGCTCCCAGACATTGCTTGTGCTCCCCCTGGTCACTGCTTCACTTCCCCTGGGTGACTGGACATTGCTGCACTGGTCCCCAGTGGCGGATCTCTGCCCACTGCTGCAGCCGCCTGTTCCCTGGCCGTCGCTGCAGTCGCCCCAGTCAGCCCAGTGGGGTCCCTTGTCACAGGGTCACGATCCCTACCTGGCAGTGCCGGTAAAGGAACCAACCCTCCCTCAAGTTCGCCCAAGAAGGAGGGCGAAGATGGGACTTGAGGGTGGGTGGTTGTGTTTTAGGTGAGGAGGTGGCCTTGGAATGGCCTATGTGTTTCACACAAGGGGAAGGATATGTGAGTTAGAGTGTGTAACACAGCAGGGAGGGGGTTAATATCCTCCCTGCATAAAACGTGTATCTAATTATTTTGTTAATTGTTTGATTATTAATTATCCCCTGCACCTGGTGATTATTGTAAATTAACGAGCCAGGTGCAGGTTATTTAAGGAAAGCAGCCATTCTGTTCAGGGCTGCTGCTGTGTGGAGTGCCCGGTTGATGGTGTTTTCAACTGTTACGAAAAAAGGTACTGTGTGAAAGCCTTTTTTGTGTGTTTTGTTAGTTTGTGTAACAGGTAAACAGCTTAGCTGTCCTGTTTTATAGTTTAGGTTCCTGTGTCGAGTGTCAGTCAGTGCTCAGAAAAGAGCTAGGTGTTATTTTTGTTTATTTTATTTGTGTATTAAAAATAGCACGTAAGCACTTTGAAATTCCCATTTCTGTGTCCTGGGTCCTGCTTTTAAAGGGGCAACAAACCGTAGTGAGTTGCAGCTCGATCACATTATATAATATATATGGAAATTAAAAATTTGAACTAGTTACAATAGCAAAACTGTTTACCAGTCGCAATAAACTTGCTCCTCAGCTCTTCCCTTCTTGAAGCAATGTAGTATCAGACAGGAATGACTGAAATTAACTACTTACAAACCTGATGGAATGTTGGAAACAGGCTCAGCCAATTTGATTGTAGGATTGCAGGTTTATAACTCACTGGTAAAGGCCACCACTGCACAAAAAGTCTAGTCATTAATGCATGTATTTGCCACAACTGTAATTTGTCAAAGTAAGGATGCTGTGTTACACAGCTATGAGAGACCTCTAAAACAAATATGTTAAATAGATAAATAATGTGCTTAGTTCACTACATGGAGGGAGTCCTGACTGAAATGGTTTCCTGCACTGCTTTTAAAGCAGATAGGTTCACATAGTGTGGAAATCCTTAACAGTGATTCTCATGTGATTTTATTTATTTATTTATTTTTTGAATGAAAACCATATTTCTGGATCAAATGGTTCACATTTTTACTATGGTACGATATTGATCCTCAATACATTGGTCCCTTGTCATTTTACTTCTTTGTGAATTACCACATTTAAAAATAATTATGTTTTTTTCTTTTCTTGCTGTGACAGGGTAGCATCACGGTCCAGGCTGGTTATCGTCAGGAATTAGACCCACAGACAGAAAGCTGTAGTTTTAAAGCGCTGTTGCACACATTATTAAACAAAAACACGGCGCGATGGCCAAAATAAAAGGTTTAAACAAAAGAATAACCATGTATAGGCTGGGTATTCACCTTCACTACACAGTTTGTCAAAATTACAAATTAAACATTAATTAAACATTTCTTGTGTGTCTAGTGTGTGTATATAACAACGAAGGAGAACATCATTGTCAAGGAACTGGATATACTTGTGGTGTGTGCTTTTCTCATATTGAGTGAAATGCAGTATGATGAAATGTGCTCAGGAATACAGAACCACAGTGCATCACAAAACACTGCCTCAACACATGATGACTGGAAGTGTTGTGTTGCAGCAAAAGTGTTGCTGCCCTACAAGAAATCAAATGGAATCTGGTGTTTAGCAGCATCAATACAGGGTGAGGTGGTGGAACAGCTGCAGAGCTTCTGTGAGGTAGATTGGATACTGCTTACAAAATATTGATTTCTCTTTAGATGCCCTATCCATGTACTCTGTAGCAAACATGTGCATTATCCACCTTTCAACAGCAGTATTGGCACTTAATATCAACCCAACATAAGCAATGCTTACAGCTCTAGTGTCGTATCTGTGTTCCCCCAACTTCCTTATGAACAGGCTTGGTTTTCGTTCTTCACAGCTCACGTCTTCAACTCATTGTTTAGTTGTTTTGAAACAGTGTCTTGAATGTTATGTTAACTTAACGATGCAATTACGTATTTATCTGAGGCACAGTTAGACTCTGGACATCATTAGAGTATTAATTGTAGCCAATCAGTGAATCTCCAGGCGCATTTAGTACATTGGTTGTTGCTGTTAGGATTCATTACACTGTAATTGCTTGTTGTCCATGTTTAATGATACTCCACTGGGGCTCCATGATCCATTCACTCTGAATCTGTGCTTGGAAGATATGAAACCAGAAACCCGAGCCTAGTTTGTAGTGATATATGTTACTATGTTGTGTGTATCAGATGTTATCTGGTGCATTTTAGGTCTTTTTACAGTTTCATTACTTTTTTTCACTTCATGAATTCACAATTCATATTATGGTAACGTGTCTGGCAGGTTGAAGCTCAGAGTTTTTACACAACTCTTTATCTGGTGTCCCCATTTTGTTAATTAGCACTGCAAACCTTTGTGCCTGTAAAATGCAAACTGAATTGAAGATAAACAAGATAAATCATCACATCAATGTTGTGGAATAATGACGGTTTGGGTTTACACAAACACAACTCATTTCATTAGGATTGCCACATGTTTTATTGTCTCATCATAAATGTACAACAATATTAGAAAAAATAATATAATTTAAAAAATCTATTGATACAGAATCTGACAGTTAATATTGAATATCCCAGTGTTTCTTCCATTTGCTTTATTACATCTATTTTAAGACATATTAATGAACCATGTTCATATATATTTATTATTCATTAAACTGATGTACTCAGGTAAATTAAATATTGACTTAAAAAAAACCAGAAAGTTACATAATGCATTACCAGCATCATTGATTTGGTAGTACTGTATTTTTAAAACATTTTAAAACATTATTCTGAATGGCCTTTGTATGAATTCCATAAATGATAGGATTAACACATGGCGGCAAGGTTGTAATTAACACCCCAATCATTTTCCGTGCATTTGGGGAGACATTTTGAAATCGCTGTATAATGATGGTGAATAACATAGTGAATTCAAAAATAATATAGACAGTTAAGTGAGTTGCACATGTATGAATGGCTTTGCTTTTACTATTGCTTTGCCTTTTATATAAACATGTAATTAGTATTCTAATATAAGTCCAGACAATAACCAAAAAAGACAAACCGCTTAGAAAAAATGTAATAAATAAGCCATAAATGTTATTTACAGTAGTGTCAGCACAGGATAAAAGAAATAAAGATGCATTGCTACAGTAAGCATGCACTATCTGTGATCTGCATCTCGGAAGTCTAAAAGTAAGAGCAAAGAGGATTATTATTAAAACGAGTGCCCCTCCCCAGGCAAGGGAGCACAGCTTCACTAAAGTACTAGTTGTCATTATGCTGTTGTATCTTAATGGGTTACAAATTGCAATGTATCTGTCATAAGCCATTGCAGTCAATATCAGTTGAGCTGCTGAACCATAGAAATGAACACAGAAAGCCTGAATAACACAAGCTGTATATGAGATGTATCTAACCTCTGTGAGGAAGTCTGCCATTAATCTAGGCATTACTGCTGTGCTTCCAATCAAATCACAAACAGACATATTACAGATCATGAGATACATTGGCTCGTGTAGATTCTTTTGAAAAACAATAACAGAAAAAACTGTAACATTTCCAATAAGAATAACCAGATATACTGCCAATGTTAACAGAAAAAGAGGGTGAGCAGCTTCAGGAGACACAATGAAGCCCTCTAAACTTAACATGGAAGAGTCAGCGATGGTGGTGTTCATCTTGTCCAGAGGAGCTATTTGTAGTCTGGATAAAGAAAGGAAACATGTTATTGCAGTTTTTACCTTACAGAGCAGTAGTCCATTGTTTAATCCTGTTTGTGTACAGCTGTGTGTTGCTGTAATTAGGTTGGTTAATGTATGCTAAAGCCAACACTGTGCTGCCTGTAAGTGCATTAACGCATTTGTGTTTTACTGGCAAGTAATGCTTTATTATTACATAAGACTATGCAATCCATGTTATTATGATGTGTCTGGAAAAATAAATTTAGTACATGAGATTATAAATTGTCACAGGGATCTTATATGTATTTGTTACATTGTTTACATGATTCTAACATACATAGATTTTATTCATTGTCCTGTATT
>NC_054542.1:3257071-3370949 GCF_017654505.1 Polyodon spathula
GTCCGGGTCCAGATCCCTTGGACTGAGGAGACCCAGGTCTGCTGATCGTTTTTTTAAACCTTGGTGTTGACTATACAGCGCTGTAAGCCCTTCCCGGTCCTCCCAGATTTTGTGGAGGAATTGCATTCTTCGTGGAGCAGCCCAGCATCAGCGCCACATGGGTGGAAGCATTGTATGCCCTCCAGGGCGCAGAGAAGCTGGGTCTCCAGCATTTCCCGTCCATTGATTCCACGGTGGCTGCCTTAGTGCAGACACCCACTATTTCAACGCTGTCGCGAGACTTCTCCTGCCCAAATAAGCAGTGTAGGGTCACTGAGATGCACTTAAAAAGGGCATACAGCATGGGGATACTGGCAGCAAGACTAGCAAACACAGTTGGTCTGCTGACTGTACCAATCGCAGCTGCTGCAGGACCTGTCTGCCCAGCCTTCTCCTCATATTATTAATGAGCTGAGGGTGGTGAATGACCAGCTGCTCCACATAGTTCGGCACAGTGGCCAAGCTATCGGACGTAACCTGGAAGCCCATGTGGTTGCACGACGCCAGCTTTGGCTCTCCCAGGCCAAGGTCCCGGATACGGACAAAGCGTCGCTGCTCAACAAGCCCATCTCCCTCGGCTACATCTTCAGGTGATCAGAGATGTTACAGTGGTTTCAGCACGTGAGGGAGTCGTCAAAGCAGCTCACAGTGACCCACACATACCCAGTACCAGGGGCAACAGCAATGAAGACCCAGAGCTGCTGCTCCACAGATCATTGTGCGGACTGTCCCGGTGGCTGCTCCACCTGGGCCAAACAGGCAGTACCCCCGCAGAGACCCCAGCAGTGCCCTCAACAGAGGCAGCACCAGCCCAGCAGGGTCAGCAAAAGCAGCAGCAGCAACCCTGATGGGCTCCGGCCTCAGGCTCTGCACCCGTTCAGCCAGCACCACCTTCTGGCATGGAGGCAATGCACCATCTACGCGTGGGTGTTTGCAACCATCCACTCCGGCTGCTCACTCCAGTTTCGAGCCGGACCTCCTCCCTTCTAGGGGCTTGTGAACACTTTGGTGTCCGACCTCGCACAGGCCTGTGTCCTCATGCAATAATTGGATGCTTTACTCAGAAAGCATGCAGTTCGCCTTGTAGAACCCCCATATCAACATGAGGGTTTTCACTCAAGGTATTTTCTGGTACCAAAGCAGGACAAAGGGCTCCGTCCCATTTTGGATCTCAAAGGCATAAACATATTCCTGAAGGAGAGGAAGTTCGATGATAACTACCCGTCACATTCTCCAGTCTGTCCGGCCAAGCTACTAGTTTGTGACCGTGGACCTCCGGGACGAGTACTTCCACATCCCGATATGTCCTGGCCACAAAAAGTACCTCCGCTTTGCCTTTTGGGGCAGCGTGTATGAGTTCTGTGTTCTGCCATTCGTTCTGTTTCTTGCTCCCAGGACTTTCTCCAAATGCATGGATGCAGTTCTGGCACCCCTGCTGTTGCAGCGGGTCAGGGTCTTTAATTACTTGGATGACTGGCTCATCTGTGGCCAGTCGCAGGAGCAAGCCGTGTCTCATACAGCTCTAGTGACGGAGCATCTTACCCAGCTGGGGCTCACACTCAACCTGGAGAAGAGCTCCCTGCAGCCAGCGCAAGTTTTGGTTTTCCTGGGGATCAGGCTGGATTCCTGCTTCATGCTCACTTACTTGTCAGCCAACAGGGCATTGCAAGCCTGTCTGTCCTTTTTTCATCTCAGTCAGTTAAGGTGGTTGTTTTTTTGTCTTTATATTTATCTGAGGCACTGTTAGACGCTGGACATCTTTAGAGAATTAATTGTAGCCAATCAGTGAATTTCCAGATGCATTTAATATGTTGGCTGTTGCTGTTAGGATTCATTACACTGTAATTGCTTGTTGTCCATGTTTAATGATACTCCATTGGGGCTCCATGATCCATTCACTCTGAAGCTATGCTTGGAAGATATGAAATCAGAAACCATAGCGTGGTTTGTTGTGACATATGTTACTGTGTTGTGTGTATCAGATGTCATCTGGTGCATTTTGGGTATTTTTACAGTTTCATTACTTTTTTTCACTTCGTGAATTCACAATTCATATTATGGTAACGTGTCTGACAGGTTGAAGCTCAGTTTTTACTCGACTCTTTATCTGGTGTCCCCATTTTGTTAACATGTACACTACTTGTGAGGTATGTTGCAATTGGGCATGGGGTAACTATGTTGTGGAGAATACATATCAATGTTAGCACTGCAAACCTTTTTGCCTGTAAAATGCAAACTGAATTGATGATAAACAAGATAAATCATCACATCAATGTTGTTGAATAATGACGGTTTGGGTTTACACAAACACAACTCAATTCATGTGGATTGCCACTTTTTATTGTCTCATTATAAATGTACAACAATATTAGGAAAATAACATAATTAAAAAAATCTATGGATACAGAATCTGACAGTTAATATTGAATATCCCAGTGTTTCTTCCGTTTGCTTTATTATATCTATTATAAGACATATTAATGAACCATGTTTATATATATTTATTATTCATTAAACTGATGTACTTAGGTAAATTAAATATTGACTTAAAAAACTGAATGTTGCATAATGCATTACCAGCATTATTGATTTGGTAGTATTGTATTTTTAAACCATTTTAAAACATTACTCCGAATTTCCTTTGTATGAATTCCATAAATGATAGGATTAACACACGGCGGCAAGGTCGTACTTAACACGCCAATCATTTTCCTTGCATTTGGGGAGACATTTT
The DNA here is from genome assembly GCF_017654505.1 of Polyodon spathula. Classification (NCBI taxonomy): domain Eukaryota; kingdom Metazoa; phylum Chordata; class Actinopteri; order Acipenseriformes; family Polyodontidae; genus Polyodon; species Polyodon spathula. Next base: position 3,259,845 of record NC_054542.1, read on the forward strand.
GAAATCGCTGCACAATGATGCTGAATAACATAGTGAATTCAAAAATAATATAGACAGTTAAGTGAGTAGCACATGTATGAATGGCTTTGCTTTTACTTTGCCTTCTATATAAACATGTCATTAGTATTTTAATATAAGTCCAGACAATAACCAAAAAAGACAAACCGCTTAGAAAAAATGTAATAAATAAGCCATAAGTGTTATTTACAGTAGTGTCAGCACAGGATAAAAGAAATAAAGATGCATTGCTACAGTAAGCATTCACTATCTGTGATCTGCATCTCGGAAGTCTAAGAGTAAGAGCAAAGAGGATTATTATTAAAACGAATGCCCCTCCCCAGGCAAGGGAGCAGAGCTTCACCAAAGTACTAGTTGTCATTATGCTGTTGTATCTTAATGGGTCACAAATTGCAATGTATCTGTCATAAGCCATTGCAGTCAATATCAGTTGAACTGCTGAACCGTAGAAATGAATGCAGAAAGCCTGAATGACACAAGCTGCATATGAGATGTATCTAACCTCTGTGAGGAAGTCTGCCATTAATCTAGGCATTACCGCTGTGCTTCCAATCAAATCACAAACAGACATATTACAGATCATGAGATACATTGGCTCGTGTAGTGTCTTTCGAAAAACAATAACAGAAAAAACTGTAACATTTCCAATAAAAACAACCAGATATACTGCCAATGTTAACAGAAAAAGAGGGTGAGCAGCTTCAGGAGACACAATGAAGCCCTCTAAACTTAACATGGAAGAGTCAGCGATGGTGGTGTTCATCTTGTCCATAAGAGCTATTTGTAGTCAGGATAAAGAAAGGAAAAATGTTATTGCAGTTTTTATCTTACAGAGCAGTAGTCCCAATTAATCCTGTTTTTGTACATCTACGTTATTGTAATTAGGTTGGTTGAACTATGAAAGTTTTACCGGCAAGTAATGCTTTACTGTTACATACGACTATGCAAACAATGTTATCATGATGTGTCTTGAAAAATGAATTTAGTACATGAGATTGTGACCCATTTATAAATTGTCATGGGAATAGTAAATGTATTTGTTACTTTGGATACATGATTCAACCATACATAGATTTTATTCATTGTCTTGTATTTTCTTATTGGTCCACTTCAGAGCCTTCACAAATAAAAAGTACAAACACCTACCTTCCTTTCTTTACAATCACTCCTGTTCATTGCAAATATCTTGCAGGCAGCACTTTGAAAAATACAGCTTGTTCATTTTGTTGATTTTTATAGAATTAGAATCAAACAACTTAATTACTTAGTTCATTAAATAGTTCATTAAAGACTAAACTCTTTGAAAATATGACCCATCACTTCTCAACACTTTATTACTCTGTATTACCCTTTACCTTGGCATAAATGTAAGTTTCCTTCATACACAGAGATTTAACTACAGAATAAATAGTAAGCATGCAGAATCCTTGAAAACAGATATGCCATGCCCTGCTTTTTTAGTCAGCTACGTAAGCCTACGTACAGCCTACTATGCCTCAGTGTTTCCTTTTGTCTTAATAATTTAATAATAATAATAATAATAATAATAATAATAATAATAATAATAATAATAATAATAATCCCAGTGGGCACACGACGTTATACTGAAGTTGTGTATTGGTTGTATTGGAGTCGCAACGTCGGGCAACCAAAATTAAACCAAAAAAAAAACGACGGAAGCTTCCAATTATAAAATACAAAATATGCACGAGAGCACGAGAATGTCAACAAGACGCTCGAGCGAAATCACAGAAGGAAGCGCCTTGGTGAGAGACAGAGCCGTGTTATTTACATCCGTTACATCGACAAACAACGAGAGTCACACAGAAACAGACCCTTCCACATTTCAAGGTAAGGAAATTGAATTGATAAATATAACCTTAACTTGGAAACTGCAAATGTTAAAATTATTTAAGTTTACAGTGTTAAATGAGGACAATGAACTAAACTTCATTAATCTGCCACTAATGTCAATTGTTTGATTGTTTATTGATGTATTTCTTTATTCTTTACATAAATCTTAAAATTCCTATGCAAACTGTGGGGAATATAATTTATGCTTAATACATATGAGCCCAATTTTAAATGTACATTCTAATTGTAGTTTATGTGGCTGGACAACATGATGTATTTAGTGTGATATAAAACAAATCAGTTTCCAAACTATCAATAATAATAATAATAATAATAATAATAATAATAATAATAATAATAATAATAATAATATTTTTTAGGTCAGATTCTGACCTAATCACAACGTTATGATTCTGAGGTCTTTATAACATTCAGATTGCGACGTTGATACAACGTTGTGGTTCAGACGTCAGAAAAACTTCCATATACAACCTCATTCTGACCAATATCCAATACAATACGACGTCACTGCAACCAACTTTGCCCACTGGGTTATTATTATTATTATTATTATTATTATTATTATTATTATTATTATTATTAATAAAAACTTATTTCTTTTGAATAAAAACTTATTTCTTTTTTGTAGAAACATTTCATACTAAAGTCTCATTTACATGATGTACAATAGTATGTACACATCACCTAATACTCTACAGCAAATCACATATACTTCCTTTATTATATTAAAGTAGATAATATTGATTTTTCTATTTTCAAAGCTTTTTTTGACATTGACTCTGAAGTCATTTTCTCCTACCACCAAGCTATGTTAACTTTCAGCATTACAAATAATTGGATTCCATCTAAGCATTAAACCTGTGTTCTATGCTGCTTATAGAAAAGGGGTCAGGTAGAGACCTACTTCCTGTAACACAGTAAATGAATGGGGAGAGAGAATCATGCCACCGAGTAGTCGGCACTATATCAGATAAACAGATTTGAATCTCAATCAAAATGTAAATAAAGTCTGAAAAACACAGATGTCAACATCAAAACATTAAGAAAAAGTTGTTAAGCTAATGACAGATAAGAATATGTTTAAAAGCTTAGTCATCACTGTCTCAATACAAAGAAATATTATCTCTTCTGTGATATTATAAAATGGCTTACCTGGTTTTAAAATGTGTATACTGTACACAGGTCTTGAAGTTCCTTGTGAGATTCATGCATTCTAGACTCCTTCACCAGAACCCACCTTTAAAAAGGCAGTGTATACACTCCCATTGCAGCATTGCCATGGAATCCCGGTACGTAAACATGTAGTAAATCCACATGGGAGTGTCTTATGAATTGCTTCATATTTCAGTTCACCTAAGACACTTTCTGCCAAATTCCGTAGGGAATAGCTGATGTGGAAAACAATTCACAATTGCAGTTAATTCACAGTTGTACTTCATTGTATAAGGGCCCTTCACTAATTCATAGTTTTCAATATAAATATATTTTTATGTGTGAGTCAGAGAAAAGTGATAACATTAGAAACCTCACTACTTCATCCACCAGTTATGAAGCTCCGTACTGTAGATGACTGCAGAACATTCAGAAATGAAAAATATGGAAATTTAAAACAACAATAAATGAATATAATACATATGGAAATTAAAAATTTGAAATGGTTACAATACCAAAACTGTTTACCAGTTGCAATAAAACCCTGCTCCTCAGCTCTTCCCTTCTTGAAGTATCAGACAGGAATGACTGAAATCACTGAAATGAATTACCTATAAACCAGGTGCAATATTGGGAACAGGCTCAGCCAATTAGATTGTAGGATAGGACAAAAAGTCTAGTCACTAATGCATGTATTTGCCACAACTGTCATTTTTGTCAAAGTAAGGATGCTCTGTTACACAGCTATGAGAGACCTCTAAAAAAACAAGATTTTAACTAGATAAATAATGTGCTTAGTTCACTACATGGAGGGAGTCTTGATGTAAACAGATTCCTGCACTGCTTTTAAAGCAGATAGGTTCATATAGTGTGGTCACAAAACAGGTAGACACCAGCATCAAATAATTTAGTGCCAGCTAGTTACTGTATACATTTGCATTTCAGAATTTTTTTTTTTTTTTTTTTTTTTTTGATATTGCAGGGTTTGATAATTTAGCACAGTAGGTTCTCTGGTGTTAAACTTTCAAAACAGTTATGCAACAATTTTCAAAACAATGAACCCCAGAGCTGAGAAATTCCATCAATAAAAAAGATACTTTAATAAACTGTAATTTACTGTACAGCAAATCTGCATGAAATCAATACACCCAACCCAAAAGACCTGAAAAATGCTTCTTACCTGCTTTTCAAGTTTGTATGGTTCAATGGGTCACTTACTACCTTTTGAGAACCCACTTTGTTTTTTATTGTGTCCACGTCCACAAAAGCATGACAGAACACCTCTGGTCTTAAGAAAATCCTTAATGGTGATTCTCGTTCCTTTGTGAATTACAAAATTTCGAAATAATTATGTTTTTTCTTTTCTTGCTGTGACAGGGTAGCATCACAGTCCAGGCTGGTTAACGTCAGAAATTAGACCCAAGGACAGAAAGCTGTAGTTTTAAAGCGCTGTTGCACACATTATTAAACAAAAACACGCCCGAGGGCCAAAATAAAAGGTTTAAACAAAAGAATAACCATGTATAGACTGGGCATTCACCTTCACTACACCATTTGTCAAAATTACAATACAAACTCACTCCCAAACACCTCCAACAAACAAATGATTTAGCTTCATTTTTATACAGGTGGCCAGTCTACAATTAGGTCTCAATTATCTTATTGGAGAATTGTTCACAGGGACAGAATTAACCCCATCCCTGCCAATCCTACATTCTCAAACACCCACACACACACTATTTACACAAGCAAGGCTGTTGCACTGCCACACACCACCCCCCATTTTCTCAACACACATGGCCACCACCAGTCAACCTTGGAACACCAACGCCCTCTGATCTTGTCCTTTTTTCTCCCTCCCTTGTGGGTAGTTTGGCGGGCAGGTTGGTCAGGTTTGTGGTAGAGGTGGTCCCCTTGCCTCCTACTTCAGCCGTGGTGGTCCTGGGGCTTCTTCCAGGGGTGCCCGTTTAACCCCTCTTATGACCCCTCGGCTTTTGCACAGGGGAGCCTGTATGGAACCCATGTAGTTAGCTCTGGGCTTCTGTAAGGAGGTGCCCCCCTTTTTTACCCCTGGGCTTTCTACCTCCGAAGTCCTAGTGACTTTTCCCCAATCTCAGCTTTTCTATTGAGAGCTGTCCCAACTCTGGCAGTGGCACAGGGACTTCCTGTTGTGGTGATGCTGGCGGTGGCACGGGGCACTCCAGCAGTAGCAATGCTGGCACTGGTGAAGTTGGTAGTGGTGAAGCTGGCAGTGACGATGCCGGCCACGGTACAAGACAGTCCAACAGTCATGACACTGGGCACGCTGGCAGTGGCAGTGCTGGCAGTGGCAACACTGGCAGCAGAGCAGAGCACTTGGCAGGGGCAATGCTGGCAGTGGCAATGCTGGCAGTGGCGATGCTGGCCGCGGTACATCTAAATTAATTACAAATATAAAACAGAAAATAACTGATTGCATAAGTGTTCACCCCCTTTGCTATGACACACCTAAATAAACTCTGGTGCAACCAATTGTCTTTAGAAGTAACATAATTAGTTGAATGGAGTCCACCTGTGTGCAATTAAGGTGTTTCACATGATTTCAGGTTAAATACACCTGTCTCTGGGAGGTCCGACAGTACTCCAGCAGTGGCAATGCTGGTAGTGGTGATGCTGGCAGTGGTGATGCTGGCAGTGGCGCAGAGCACTCGGCAGTGGCAATGCTGGCTGTGGTACAAGGCACTCCAACAGTGATGACACTGGGCACTCTGGCAGTGGTGATGCAGGCAGCGGCATTCCTGCCATACAGACACTGGACCATCCTGACATGCAGATGCTGGACCCTCCGGATATGCGAACACTGGACCATCCAGACGTACGGATGCTGGACCCTCCAGATGCAGACTTGTGGACACTGGATCCTCTGCACGTGCAGCTGGTTTTCGTTGTGCTCACCTCAGTTCCTCCCATTCTGGCTCTGGAGACAACAGCGACTCCTCCCCGTTTTGCACTGGAGAAGGCAAAGACTCATCCCCTTCCAGCTGGAGACCACAGCGACTTCCCCCCTGTAGCATTGGAGATGACAGAGGCTCCTTCCACTTTGGCTCTTGGGCAGACAGCTTCTCCCTATCTGGTACTCAGGGAGGCATCACCTCCCTCTCTGACATTTAGGGAGGCAGCACCTCCCTCTCTGGCGCTGGAAATGATACCAGCTCCTTTGCTTACCTTCTGGGACCAGCCGCTCTTCCCCTTCTTCTTTGTCGGGTCAGGCAGTTTCTTCTTGTCCAGCATTCAGGCAGGCAGCTTCTCTTCTTCCTCTTGAACGGGGCAGTTTGTCCATAATTTTATTTTTATATATATTTTTTTTTTTAACTGCAGTGCTGCTCTGGGTCACAAGGGGCACTATCCTACTGCCACACCACATGTGACAGGGTAGAGTTGTGGTCAAGGCTAGTTACCATCAGGAATTAGACCCTGCAGTTTTAAAGCGCTATTGTGCACTTCATTAAACAAAACAAGCAGGAACAAACAAAGCATGGCCAGAGGGCCAAAATTAAGGGTTTAAACAAAAGAATAACTAAATTACCTTAATTATCTCTCCCCCCTGTAATCTCACACACCGCCAAAGGCCCTGTCTGCCTGGGGAGACAGGATAAGATCTGGTTATTTTGAAGTTCAGAGTACCCTTTGAACTCAGGTGGAAGATCCTGGTTTTCAAGATGCTGTTTCCCCTATATAGAGCGGATTTTGGCATAGGTGTTAAAAACATGATCACAACCGACAGAGACAGGTTCCTACAGGCAAGGTGTCGGGCTTCGGTTGGGGAAAGGAGGGGGCTGGTTTTGCCTTGCCTTTGAGTTGGGAAATGACCCTCGTGTCACATGACCTGAGCACATTTAAAAAGTTGCCTGATAGGCCCGGTGTGACTATGTGTCTGTTGCATTTAGGAACAAGATGTTGTGTGTCTTCACTTGCTCCATTTTTATAAGAATCTCTTTCTCTTCTAAGACTGTTTTTGGTAGAAAAGTGCCTCGCTATTCCTCCTTGGAAGCTGGCTTGCTCCTTCCTTTGGATGTGACGGTAGTTTCTCTTTTAGTCTTGGTGGCTGAGAAATGGCATCTGCTGTTTCCATCCTCGTCCATTTTGGATTTTGTCCTCCACAAATTGTTTTGTGTCTCGGTTTCTGGTCCGCATTCGCGCATTGTGCCAAACCGAGTTATAAAAAAATAAGAAGAACAAATAAATAATAACTCTGTTCTTGTCTTCAAACCGGTCACAGTTGTTTTAGTGTGCCGCGCCTTGTAGCTCCAGCTTGGCAGCTTAGCACATTAATACTTTGTGCATAGCATTCTGGGCCTCTTTCGGTGGTATATAGCACTCCTGTGCATAGTACCCCGTACATCCATCGGTACTCCGTGCATAGCCCCGGTGCACTGAGCACCCCCTGAGATGTGGGGCTAGCCTCCCCCCAGAGGACAGTGATAATTTGTGCGTCCAATTCCTAGGTGCTGATCGTGCCCGGTGAGCGCTGGCAGATGCCACCTTTTGTGCTGTGTGCGCTAGTTTTCAAAAGAGCTAAGAGGACAGACCATGCTGAGCTTTATTCCACCTCCTTTGGCTCTCCACAGCCTTTTCTGACACTCTTGAGGAGCCCCTCGCATGAGCCGTCTGCAAGCCGCAGTGCTCGGTTTGTGAATCACTCTCCAGAGCACAAGACCAAGAAAGTGAAGAAGCGCAGACACAGAACCTTACGGGCACAAATGACGCAGCTAACAAGCACAGTTGCAAATCGGCAGTCGTTGTTGGAGCGTCTTGTCAATTTGACAGCTCCTCCTGCACCCACTCTGGCTTTTAGGGTACTGGAGGCCCCCTGAGCTCCAGCACTCTTCCCTGCTCTCCTGCAGTCTCATCTGATTGAGGAGGAGCAGGACGATGTGATGTCCCTGGCCGCCTCCATGGACGAAGGCGAATTCGAAGGGGGAACAGAGGACCCCTCCTGTTTAGAGGGCTCCCCATCTGAGAGCTATATGGCTCCTAGCAGTCTGCTGGTGGACGAGCTAGCAGCCTTTGTGAGCAGAGCTGCTGCCCGGGTCCTCCCTTGGACTGAGGAGACTGAGGTCCGCCAATCGGTTTTTGAAACCTCAGTGTCGACTACACAGCACGGTAAGCCCCTCCCGGTCCTCCCGGATTTTGTGGAGGAGTTGCAGTCTACGTGGGGCAGCCCAACATCAGTGTACACTCAAGGACGCGGAGAAGCTGGGGCTCCAGGATTTCCACCCGTTGATTCTACGTTGGCTACCTTAGTGCAGACACCGACTATTTCAACGCTGTCCCGGGACTTCTACTGCTCAAATAAGCAGTCTAAGGTCACTGAGACGCACTTAAAAAGGGTATACAGCACGGGGGCACTGGCAGTAAACACCACACATTAAAACAAGTACACACAACAAGTTTAGCCTAGAAACAGAGGACACAGAGCACCAGTACTGTACAACACATAAACAGCCAGCCCTACACAGACTCAAATGCCATTCTAAAAAAATGTGTTTTTAGTTGCTTTTTAAAAATATCAACAGTATTCGAATCTTTTATTTTCTGTGGGAGAGCATTACAGAGCTTGGGTGAATAGCAACTGAAGGCCCTATCTCCCATAGACCAAAGCCTAGATTGTGGCACTGTTAAAAGCCCAGCATCTGTAGATCTCAGGTTTCACACAGGAGAATATACAGTTAACAAATCAGAGATATAGCTAGGAGCCAAACCATTCAAGGCCTTATATGTTAACAGTAGTAATTTAAACTCAATCCTGAACTTAACAGTAAGCCAATGCAGAGATGCCAGGACAGGTGTAATATGTACAAAAGATTTAGACCTTGTTAGGACTTGAGCAGCCGAGTTCTGAACATATTGTAGCCTATTAATAACACGTTTAGAGGCTCCAGCAAACAATGCTGTGATGAGTCAAAGGGGTTTCGGTCTGCAATTCAGCCTCCCAACAGTAGAAGGCATCAAACCAACTCGGGATTTCCCTTACCAAGGTCTTGTGACCATGACAAAAGTCATCTTTTTAAGGGGCGGCACCTTGGTGAGGGGCGGAAGTACGAGTATGTAAATTCCAGCCACTGGAGTCAAGTGAAATTAAGGATACCTGTCAGTTTGGGATTGGTGATCCACTGACTACCGGGGCGGGGTTTGCATACTAAAGGGAACGTGCTACTGTGTTCGGGGTTGGTCCTAAGGAATAGAGGCGGGGAGAAACAGGCTGGAGGGTACTTGGTTGTTGTGGACTGTGTCACGAACGGGGGCTTTACTAACTGGTTCTTTTCTGTTTTTATTCCTTTTGTTTTATTTTTGGATTAAAGCAGAACGCGACGAGGACTAAGAGGCTCCCGTTCCTTTGTTTTTGATTACTCCCGCACTCCCTCCCTCACATCCTTTTTTATTATTTTTCTTTTTTTCCTCGTGTAATATTAAATAAAATTTTAATTGTTACACGTAAATCACTGTCTGGAAAATCCATTTGTACTCACACGCCTCACAAATGCATTACAGTAGTCGAGTCGGGAGGAGACATAGGCATGCACGAATCTCTCTGCATCACGTAGAGAGAGAATAGGTCTTCAGTGAGCTATGTTACGCAGATGGAAAAAAGACGCCTTTGTAACATTTCGAGCATGAGCTTCGAAAGTTAGATGAGGATCAAAAATAACACCAAGATTTCTCATTCGGAACTCGCTTTAATTTCAAGCTCATCAATAGCCAAGCTGAAGTTCCCCGCATTACTCAACTGACACGGAGAACCCAGCAGCATAACCTCTGTCTTATTTCCATCAAACAGTGTGAGAGTACAGAAACAGCTATTGAGGTACTCGGTTTAGCTTGAAGATAAATCTGAGTGTCTTCTGCATAAGAATGAAAACTAACTCCACGGTGTCGGATTGTCTGGCCAAGTGGCAGCATATAGATATTAAATAACAAAGGCCCTAGAATAGAGCCCTGTGGGACACCTGTGGAAACCGTACTAGAAAAGGACGAGTATGCCCCCATCGAGACAGATTGTTTCCTTTCTGACAGATAAGAATTAAACCAGCACAATGCAGTACCAGAGATACCAGTAGAGGTCTCTAGGCATCTAATAAGAATATCATGGTTGACTTTGTCAAATGCGGCACTAAGGTCAAAGAGGACCAAGATAGATAAGGTTCCAGAATCTGCAGCAATGAACAGATCATTTACCACCTTTACAAGAGCTGTTTCTGTACTGTGCAGTGATCTAAGTCCAGATTGAATGGGGTCTTACAGAGTATGTTGCAATAGGTGATTTGATAATTGGTTAGCCACTCTACGTGCCAAAAACAGTAGATTATATATAGGCCTATAATTACATGATATCTCTGGGTCTAAGGTAGGCTTTTTTAGCAATGGTGTGACTGATGCACATTTAAATGAAGACGGAACTGTACCAGTGCTTAGAGACAAATTGACGATCTTAGCCACAACTGAATTTACGGCTGGAAAATTAGCAACGATAATAGATGTTGTAATAGGGTCCAGAGAGCTGGTTGTAGGATTCATTTTAGACATGATTTTTGTCAGGCATGATGGCATAACCTCAGCGAAGTCTGAGAAAAGGGGCCCCATAAATTCTGTTGTTAAAGGTGACAACACACCAGGCATGGAAGAAGATACAAGCTCTTGTCTAATGTTGTCTATTTTAGTTTGGAAAAATTCCTGGAACTCATCACATTGCTCTGTAGAGCCAGAGGGAGTGGACTGACAGTTTGGCTGCAGCATTCGATTTATAGTTGAAAAAAGATGGTTCATCAGAGCCATCCTTGATAAGGCTGGAAAAAAAGGATGATCGTGCTGAAGCAGCCTTTCACTTGGCGGTCATGTCAGCCAAACGTTACATGCCCTTTCCATATAAGGTTCCTATTTGCGCTTTGCCAGCAGCAGTGATAATGTTACTTTACACACTAACCTGGCTATTCTGCCTAAGGTTGTTTCACAGTTTTACTTGAACCAATCAGTGGAATTGGAGGCTTTCCACCTACCCACCTTCTCCTTTGAAGCAGATCAGAAACTTAATACACTCTGCCCTGTCAGGGCACTGAGGTGTTACATTGATAGGTCTTATTGGTGTGTTATGGGTTTTGTCACATTGGATAGTGGATATGATCCAGCTGGCTTATGAGCTGGTTAACCTACCCTCTCCAAGTGATGTTACAGCTCACTCCACTAATGTGACTATGACGTCTTGGGCAGTGTTTCATGTGGCATCCCTGCCTGACATTTGTAACACTGTCGAAGTATGAACCACACCTCACACGTTTATGAGGTTTTATTGACTGAATATGGCTACTTCAACAGCACCTTCTGTGGGGTCCAGAGTCCTTCATGCAGCTTACCGTCTTGCGTAACAGCTTTCCAGTTAGGCTCACGTCAGGGCAAGGCTTGTGGCTGCTTTGGCTCACTGCTCCGGCTTGGGTATACATTTCCCAACTCGTAATGGTTAAGTGAAATGCAGTATGATGAATTGTCATCCAGAATCGAAAACATATTATAATTTCTCTTTAGATGCGATATCCATGTACTACGATATCCATGTATACAAACATGTACATTCTCCATCCTTCAACAGCAGTATTGGTACTTAATATCAACCCAACAAAAGGAATATCTGTCGTATCTGTTTTCCCACAACTCTTATGAACAGGCTTTGTTTTTGTTCTCCAGAGCTCATATCTTCAACTCATTGTTTAGTTGTTTTGAAACTGTGTCTTATGTTGACTTAATGATGCAATTATGTATTTATCTGAGGCACTGTTAGACTCTGGACATCTTTGGAGAATTAATTGTAGCCAATCAGTGAATCTCCAAAGGCATTTAGTACATTGGCTGTTGCTGTTAGGATTCATTACACTGTAATTGCTTGTTGTCCATGTTTAATGATACTCCAGTGGGGCGCCATGATCCATTCACTCTGAATCTATGCTTGGAGGATATGAAATCAGAAACCAGAGTGGTTTGCTGTGATATACGTTACTATGTTGTGTGTATCACATGTCATCTGGTGGACTTTTAGAGTTTCATTACTTTTTTTTAGGGTAACGTATCTGACAGGTTGAAGCTCACATTTTTTTACATGACTGGTATTCCCATTTTGTTACAATGTACCCTATTTGTGAGGCATGTTGTAAATGGGCATGGTTTAACTATGTTGTGGAGAATACAAATCAATTTTAGTACCGCAAAACTTTATGCCTGTAAAACGCAAACTGAATTGAAGATAAACAAGATAAATCATCACATCAATGTTGTGGAATAATGACAGTTTGGATTTACACAAACACAACTCATTTAATTTGGTTTGCCACATTTTTATTGTCTCATCATAAATGTACAACAATATTAGGAAAATATAATAAACAAAATCTCTTGATACTGAATCTGAGAGTTAATATTGTATATTCCAGTGTTTCTTCCCTGTTTGCTTTATTATATCTATTTTAAGACAAATTAATGAACCATGTCAGTATATATTTATTAAACATTAAACTGATGTGCTTATGTAAAAGGAAATACTTAAAAAAGTGAAAGTTGCATAATGGACCGTCAGCATCATTGATTTGGTAGTATTGTATTTTTAAAACATTTTAAAACATTACTCCGAATTTTCTTTGTATATAGTCCATAAATGATTGGATTGACACACGGTGGTAAAGTCATAAATATCATCCCAACCATTTTCTGTGCATTTGGGCTGACATTTTGAAATCGCTGCATAATGATTATGAATAAACTACTTAATTCAAAAATAATATAGACAGTTAAGTGAGTAGCACATGTATGAATGGCTTTGCTTTTACTATTGCTTTGTCTTTTATATAAACATGTAATTAGTATTTTAATATAAGTCCAGGCAATAACCAAAAAAGACAAACCGCTTAGAAAAAATGTAATAAATAAGCCATAAATGTTATTTACAGTAGTGTCAGTACAGGATAAACGAAATAAAGATGCATTGCTGCAGTAAGCATGCATTATCTGTGATCTGCATCTCGGAAGTCTAAGAGTAAGAGCAAAGAGGATTATTATTAAAACGAGTGCCCCTCCCCAGGCAAGGGAGCAGAGCTTCACCAAAGTACTAGTTGTCATTATGCGGTTGTATCTTAATGGATCACAAATTGCAATATATCTGTCATAAGCCATTACAGTCAATATCAGTTGAGCTGCTGAACCGTAGAAATGAATGCAGAAAGCCTGAATAACACAAGCTGCATATGAGATGTATCTAACCTCTGTGAGGAAGTCTGCCATTAATCTAGGCATTACTGCTGTGCTTCCAATCAAATCACAAACAGACATATTACAGATCATGAGATACATTGGCTCGTGTAGATTCTTTTGAAAAACAATAACAGAAAAAACTGTAACATTTCCAATAAGAATAACCAGATATACTGCCAATGTTAACAGAAAAAGAGGGTGAGCAGCTTCAGGAGACACAATGAAGCCCTCTAAACTTAACATGGAAGAGTCAGCGATGGTGGTGTTCATCTTGTCCAGAGGAGTCTGGATAAAGAAAGGAAAAATTTTATTGCAGTTTTTAACTTATAGAGCAATAGTCCCTTACTTAATCCTGTTTTTATACATCGGTGTGTTCGTGTAATTAGGCTGGTTTAAGTAAGAATGCTAAAGGCAACACTGTGCTGCCTGTAAGTGCATTAACTCATTTCTCTTTTACTGGCAAGTAATGCTTTATTATTACATAAGACTATGCAATCCATGTTATTATGATGTGTCTTGAAAAATGAATTTAGTACATGAGATTGTGACCCATTTATAAGTTACCATTATCTTGTATTTTCTTCACAAATAAAAAGTACTAAAATCTACCTTACATTCTTTACAATTACTGCTGTTCATTGTAAATATCTTGTAGACAGTACTTTAACATCACTTACAAGGAATTTTTGCCATAAAAAATAGTTCATTAAAGACTAGAGTAAACACTTTACTGCACTGTATTGCCTTTTATCTGAGCATGAATGTACACACTCAGTTTCCTTTATACACAGAGATTTAACTACAGAATGAATAGTAAGCATGCAGAATTCTTGAAACCAGATATGCCATGCCATGCTTTTTTAGAGGCAGTAAGGTAACATAACCCTACTCTACTATGCCTTAGTGTTTCCTTTTGTCTTCTTTTTTACAATTAATAATAATAATAATAATAATAAATAATAATAATAATAATAATAATAATAATAATAATAATACAAAAGTAATAGTGTTCTTTCTAGAAACATTTTTATGCTAAAGTCTCATTTACAGGATGACAATATGAACACAACACCTAACAACTACAGCAAATAAAATACCCTTCCTTCATTACATTAAAGTAGATAATATAGATTTTTCTATTTCCCAGAATTTTTTTTTTTATAACTTATAAGTCATTTTCTCCTACCACCATGTTAACATTCAGCACTGCAAATAATTGCATTCCATCTAAGCATTAAACCGTGTTCTATGCTGCTTATAGAAAAGGGGTCAGGTAGAGACCTACTTCCTGTAACACAGTAAATGAATGGGGAGAGAGAATCATGCCACCGAGTAGTCTGCACTATGGCAGATAAACAGACTTGAATATCAATCAAAGTGTAAATAAAGTCTGAAAAACACAGATGTCAACATCAAAACATTAAGAGAAGATTGATAAGACAATAAGAAGTAAGAATATGTTTAAAGGTTTAGTCATCACTGCCTCAATACACAGAACTATGACCTCCTCTGTGATATTATAAAATGACATACCTGGTTTTAATATGCATATACTGTACACAGGTCTTGAAGTTCCTTATGAGATTCACACATTCTAGACTCCTTCACCAGAACCCACCTTTAAAAAGTCAGTACATCCACTCCCATTGCAGCATTGCCATGGAATCCCGGTATGTAAACATGAGGTAAATCCACATGGGAGTGTCTTATGAATTGCTTCATATTTCAGTTCACCTAAGACACTTTCTGCCACATTCTGTAGGGAATAGCTGATGTGGAAAAGAATTCACAGTTGCAGTTAATTCTCAGTTGTACACACAGTTCTTTTGATGTGTAAGTCAGAGAGTAAAATGACGACATTAGAAACCTTACTACTTCATCCACCAATTATGAAGCTCCATATTGTAGATGACTGCAGAACGTTCAGAAATGAAAATATAGAAATTAAAAAACTAATAAATGAATACATATTATGAGCGAGGTTGCTCTGTTCATAAGGATGTCTGGCTGAAGTGGTATATAATGACCGGCAGGAGGCTGACTTGACGAAGCAAAGTTAAATTTATTTACAATAAATAAATGGAAAATACTTTTAAAAAAAAAAAAGAAAAGAAAAGCCTAGCCCACTCATCAGGGCCCAATCTAGAGTTTTTGAGATCTATCTTGTATTTGAGGTTGGCTAATCCCAATGCTCAAATGAAACAAAAACAAACGTTTATAAAATAAACTGCTTCATTGTGAAGAAACTGCTTCAAGTTTTGAAAACGTACTGCAATCCCTTAAACCAAGGGGACACTAGTCTACATGTTGCTAGAAAAATGTAGAAGTGGCTACTTTTTTTGTTGCAAGTGACGTGCAAGTTACAAGTTTTAAACAACTTTGATCCGTTCAAACCTGCGGTATAGGCCGGCCCAGGGCTGCCTTATCTCGTGTGAACGCTCGAAAAATGAAAAGACGATCCTGGGCCGGGTGAAATTTAAACCAGCTTTTTGATGCAGCCTAAAGTAGGTAATGCCGCCTCATTACATTAATCACTTTGGAAACTGCAACATGGTTTATATAGGCGGCCATGATGAAAACTACACACCCCATAATTCCTGGACCAGGCTGACCTGCTACAGTGGGTGATTCAAGGATAAAATGGGGAATGTTTATCTCAGAGAGGGAAGAGGAGTCCTACAGTGAAGGTGTTTACCCACCCTGCAGAAACAAAGAGAGTAGTTGTTAATGGGGGTGTGCTACAGAGAAACAAAGAGCTGTGTTTGGAGTGGTAACAATACAGTTAAATTGTATTACAAATGTTTGTGGAGCAGGACAAATCGGCATCGGAGAAGTAAAGAAAATGAAACGGAGCAGTTTGGAGAAGAGCCGAACAACACACTTTATACCGAGACGACTAACAGAGTGCGGATTAGTTTGAACTTTATTTTATGAAATCTTAAGAGGTGTGCTTTAAGATTATAGGAAAGTTGCATAGTCTAATACAGTGTGGCTAAGTTTTCAAGCTCCTGAGATGAAGGATGTAAAGTGTCTGTCCTACATGTTTTAATATGAAGAAAACGTGGTGTTTAAAGTGTAGACATTAGGATGATAAACGTCCATTCTACATGTTTGAAGGTGAAGAAAATATGTCGCCTAAGTGTAGAGCATTAGATTTAAAGTGTGAAGCTTACCAGTTTTATGGTGAAGAAAACAGGTTGTTTAAAAACTAGATCCAAAAACTGAAGGTCTGATCTCAGTAGACTGGATTTCAAACAGTTCAAAATATAACTGAGTCATTAATCTACGTGTGTGAAGTGCAACAAACCGTTTTGTGAAACATTAACATGGAGTAATTAGTGTGTGTAAGAGTGAAGTACAACAAGCTATTATACTGAACCAGACCCACAGTACTCTGGAATGTATGGTTGTGTTTTCCACGTGGAGGTGTAAATGAAGCTGGAATTAAAAACAGGACAAACAAGCTTCTAAAAGTAGTTTATTACCAAGGGCTGTGTGTTTCCGCAGTAGTGGCCAACAGATGGCGCTTGTTCCTTTTTAAACAGAAAGGAGCACTGGACACTGGAAATCCACTGGTAACCTTTGAACATGCTTGGGACAGTCAGTGTTCAAGACTGACCTGGGAAACCTGTGGAAAAGAGAGAGAAGTTCATTATTGGAATACAAACAATAAAAGGAATGCAAAGGAGATGATTTGAACTTACCTGGGTGCAATCCCTAAAGGTCACGTAAGGGATTGCAGTACGCTTTGAAAATGTGGGAAAACAGAATCAAGGACGCGTTTTTTTGGGGGCTTTGTTTTGATTGTTATTTTCTTTTTACTTGTTTTGAGGCTAGCTCAGGCAAAGGTAGTCAGGACCTCAAAAACAAGTTCAGTCAGCGCCCAGAATGGCAGGTTTTATTTCCAGTTACGTCTGTTTTGTTTGGTTTACACTGTAAATAATAAAGTACCTTCCTATTTCAACGTCACTTCCTGTTTCATGTGTGCTCTCTCTCTCATACCGCCAGTTGGCTACCACACCAAACAATACGAACCCATCATTCACATGTGTATGTAATATAATGTGTGTGTGTATATATGTGTATATATATATAATATATATTTTGAACAAAAATATAAATGCAACAATTTCGAAGATTTTACTGAATTACAGTTCATATAAGGAAATCAGTCAATTGAAATAAATTCATTAGGCCCTAAAAAAAAAGGTAGGGGCGTGGATCAGAAAACCAGTCAGTATCTGGTGTGACTCCTATTTGCCTCATGCAGCGCGACACATCTCCTTCACATAGAGTTGATCAAGCTGTTGATTGTGGCCTGTGGAATGTTGTCCCACTCCTGCACAACTTCAATGGTTGTGAGAAGTTAGTGGATATTGGCGGGAATTGGAACCCCATCTCGTACACGTCAAGCCAGAGCATCCCAAACATGCTCAATGGGTGACATGTCTGGTGAGTTTGCAGGCCATGGAGGAACTGGGACATTTTCAGCTTCCAGGAATTGTGTACAGATCTTTGTGACATGGGGTCTTGCATTATCATGCTGAAACTAGAGGTGATGGCGGCAGATGAATGGAATGACAATGGGCCTTAGGATCTGGTCACGGTATCTCTGTTCATTCTAATTGTCATCGATAAAATGCAATTGTGTTCGTTGTTCGTAGCTTATGCCTGCCCATACCATAACTCCACTGCCACCGTGGGGCACTGTGGCAAAGTGGCTGGTGAAGGGAGAACAGGTGATGCGGTGCAGGAGTGACAGGCAGACAATTGTAATCTGGTGAAAAGTGCTTTATTTGTATTCCAGGTCTGGTGACCGTAAACTAATAAATCCCCGGCAATACACAACAATGTGTAAGGCACGGAGATAACAACCAGGGCACAGTCCCAAACAAAAACGAACACACGGTCACCAGTCCTGGGTGAGTGTAGTCGTGCTGGTGCTGAGTGCAAACACAGGTATTTTTCGTGACGGTAGTGCAGTGGTGATCCGGATAGTGCTGACCCTCGGCGACAGATCCAGATGTGTGCTTTAACTGTCTGGCGGTGCAAAAACACGGACAATTACAATACAGACAAACACAACACAAAACACGTAACACATTTTTCTTTTGTTATTGAGAGCGCCTCTCTCAGTCTCATCTGCCCAGTACAGTTGAAACCGGAAGAGGACACTTCTCCAGCGTGCCAGTGGCCATCAAAGGTGACATTTGCCCACTGAAGTCGGTTACGACGCCGAACTGCAGTCAGGTCAAGACCCTGGTGAGGACGACCAGCACGCAGATGAGCTTCCCTGAAACGGTTTCTGACAGTTTGTGCAGAAATTCTTCGGTTGTGCAAACCCACAGTTTCATCAGCTGTCCAGGTGGCTCGTCTCAGACGATCCCGCAAGTGAAGAAGCCGGATGTGGAGGTCCTGGGCTGGCATGGTTACACGTGGTCTGTGGTTGTGAGGCCTGTTGGACATACTGCCAAATTCTCTAAAACTACGTTGCAGGCGGCTTATGGTAGAGAAATGAACATTCAATTCTCTGGCAACAGCTCTGGTGGACATTCCTGCAGTCAGCATGCCAATTGCACACTCCCTCAAAACTTGAGACATCTGTGACATCGTGTTGTGTGACAAAACTGCACATTTTAGAGTGGCCTTTTATTGTCCCCAGCACAAGATGCACCTGTGCAATGATCATGCTGTTTAATCAGCTTCTTCATATGCCACACCTGTCAGGTGGATGGATTATCTTGGCAAAGGATAAATGCTAACTAACAGGGATGTAAACAAATTTGTGCACAAAATTTGAAAGAAATAAACTTTTTTTGCGTATGGAAAATTTCTGGGATTTTTTATTTCAGCTCATAAAACATAGGACCAACACTTTACATGTTGCGTTTATATTTTTGTTCAGTGTAAAATTGTAAATCTCAATATTGATAAATAATGACAGTGGAAAAGGCAGGACAAGCAGCAGCTGAAGAAATGTAAGCTGCTGCAGCCGCCGCTGGAGGACCCGGCATACACCGGCAAACTGGTGTGGCCGGTGTGAGGAGGACGGCCAGAACTGCATATTTCAACCAGTCACCATTAATATAATAATCTGTATTGTGACCTCCAATGTAACCACCTTACACGTCCCAGTTTGCTGCATTTACGCATGATCCAACACGATCGCCCATAGTCTTTCCACAGTAACCGACTGCACTGTCAACACACGCCTTTATCGTATCTTATGCAATAAGTACAGTACCAACAGTGTTGCAAAAAATAAGATGGCCATATTTACGTTTGCAAATTTCCCAGCTCAATCTCTTATGTTGATTTCCGGGAATGCGGTTTTTACGTCACTGTTTACATTTAGTCCCCCTAAAACCTCAACTGTGAACGGAAATTTGAGACGGCCCAGATATGGCCCAAGACTGACTCAGTAAGTGTGAACAGGGTCTTTTTTGCTAGCGACTATAGGACGGTTGATTTTGTAGAAGCAACTTTACATCATAGAATAAATCAGCCAATGAAAGGGATGTAAAAAGTCATGTTAATGGTATGTTAGCGGCGTGTTCCCGTTGATTAGGTTGATTACCGATCAATCAGCGCCCAGCCACCTGAGAGGGTGGTATGTTAGCGACGTGTTAATGGTATTTTAGCAACGTGTTAATGGTATGTTAGTAATGTGTTAATGGTATGTTAATGACGTGTTAATGGTATGTTAGCGATGTGTTAATGGTATGTTAGTGATGTGTTAATGGTATGTTAGCGTGATGTGTTAATGGTATGTTAGCAATGTGTTACTGGTGTGTTAGCGATGTGTTAATGGTATGTTAGAGATGTGTTAATGGTATGTTAGTAATGTGTTAATGGTATGTTAGCAATGTGTTAATGGTATGTTAGCGGCGTGTTAATGGTATGTTAGCGACGTGTTAATGGTATGTTAGCAATGTGTTAATGGTATGTTAGCAATGTGTTAATGGTATGTTAGCGATGTGTTAATGGTATGTTAGCGATGTGTTAATGGTATGTTAGCAATGTATTAATGGTATGTTAGCAATGTGTTAATGGTGTGTTAGCGATGTGTTAATGGTATGTTAGCAATGTGTTAATGGTGTGTTAACGCTGTATTAACTCTGTGTTAATGGTGTGTTAGTGGTGTGTTAATGCTGTGTTAACTGCTATGGGTAAATATTGGCATTTTCTTCCTATGTATCGCGACCTGGGACATTTGCTAGGAAATCTGGACTGTCCCGACCATATAGGGACTGTTGGCATATATGTACGGTACCAAAAGGCAATAACAAAAACTACTTATGTTATAGCAACTAAAATAATGTTAAAACACACTCATGACAAGTACTTGCATTGTTGCACATAACCTCATTGATAACTGCGCAGAGTGTAACAACAATGAATTGAACATTATACAACATATGTATTTTAACAGCCTAATCTGCAGGAGTTAATTGTTGTTAATCGTTGCCTTTTTCCACTTAGCTTAGCAGGTGATTCGGTGGGTAAAAGTTCCAGTCTTTGGCTCTGGAGCTGTTTAGAAAAAAGCTGCTATGGATTTTTAGTGTCCTGTCTTCATTTCTTTTTTCTTTAGTATAGTATACACTTCTGATGATAATACAAAATAACAGTGCATTCTGTGCACAGGATGACGTACATTTACAGGAAATCCTTAACAGTGATTCTCATGTGTGATTTGTTACTTGAATCAAATACCCCCCACACCCCCACCCCACTGGTTAAGATAGGAACAAGGCCAAATGCAAAAAGTTTAATTGTATTGATCTCTATTCAGTCTTTGACATTTTCTCTTTAGTAGCTTAGAGCTGAGCGATTTACCACACTTCTGGATCAAATGGTTCACAATTTTATTATGTATTGTCAGATGACATTGTTCCTCAATACAGCATGCCCTTGTTATTTTACTCCTTTGTGAATTACCAAATTTAGAAATAATTAAGTTTTTTCTTTTCTTGCTGTGGCAAGGTAGTATCACGGTCCAGGCTGGTTATCATCAGGAATTAGACCCACAGACAGAAAGCTGTAGTTGTAAACAAAAACACGGCCCAAGGGCCAAAATAAAAGGTTTAAACAAAAGAATAACCATGTGTAGGCTGAGCATTCACCTTCACTACACCGTTTGTCAAAATTACAATACAAACTCACAAACACATCCAGCAAACAAAGGATGTTGCTTCCTTTTTATACAGGTGGCCATTCTCCAATTAGCACTCAATTACTATATTAGAGAATGGCTATCTGTGATTGTTGTCAGGGACAAAATTAACCCCATCCCTGCCAATCCTACATTCCCACACACACTATTTACACAAGCAAGGCTGCTGCCCTGCCACACACCACTCCATGTGTGCGCAGCACACATGCCCGCCACTGGCCACCTCCCCCCCTTGAAACACCAACCCTCTCCAATCTTGTCCGTTTTTCTCTCTCCCATGTGCATAGATTGGCAGGTGGGTTGGTCAAGGTTGTGGTAAAGGTGGTCCTCTCGCCTTCTCCTTCAGCCATGGTGGTCCTGGGTCTTCTTCCAGGGGTGCTCGTTTAACCCCTTCTGACCCCTGAGCTTTTGAAAGGGGAAGCCTGTTTAACTCCCGTGGTTAGCTCTGGGCTTCTGTAAGGAGGTGCTCATTTAACCTCCTTGGTGACCCCTGGGCGTCTGTGAGAAGTTGCCCATTTAGCCCTCTTTCTACACCCTAAGCTCTAGTGACTTTTCCTCGCACAGGGTTTTCTATTGAGGGCTGTCCCAACACTAGCAGTGGCACAGGGCCTTCCGCTGGGGATGACACTGGCAGTGCCGTTTGGCACTCCGGCAGGGGGCAATGCTGGCAGCGGTGCAGGGCACTCCAGCAGTGGCAGCACTGGGCAGTCCGGCAGTGGCAACGCTGGCAGCAGTGCAGGGCACTTCAGCAGTGGTAACACTGGCAGTGGCATTCCGGCCATATGGACGCTGGATTCTCTGGATGTGTGGATGCTGGACCCTCCAGATGCAGACTTGCGGACACTGGACCCTCTAGACGTACAGCTGGTTTTCGTCATGCTCCCCTCAGTTCCTCCCGTTCCAGCTCTGGAGACAACAGCGGCTCCTCCCCCTTTTGCACTGGAGACGGCATACACTCCTCCCTTTCTGGCTTGAGACCACAGCGAATCCTCCCCTGTGGCACTGGAGAAGGCAAAGGCTCCTTCCTCTTTGTCTCTTGGGCAGGCAGCTCCTCCCTATCTGGAACTCAGGGAGGCAGCACCTCCCTCTCTGACATTTGGGCGGGCAGCACCTCCTTCTCTGATGCTGAAGATTATATCAGCTCCTTTGCTGTCCTTCCAGGACCAGCTGCTTCTCCCATTCTTCCATGTCGGGGCAGGCAGTTTTGTCTTGTCCAGCATTGAGGCAGGCAGTTTCTCTTCTTCCTCTTGAAGGGGACGAGTTCATTTAAGCTTTCAGCCATTTCATAGACATAATTTGTGAGTTCTGTGCCCAACGCTGATGTGAGCTGGATGATTATGTGTCCATCATTTTAGATCTGTCAGTTAGATTCAGAGGTTCCCATTTTCTCGAATACCACAAAGCCTTCCCTGCCAAAGCCGTGGCTCGTCTCCAGCAATGGAACCAGAGGATCTACTGGGGCGCCCTGGACCAAGACCTATTCTCTTTGCATGCTCAGCATGCGGTTTCACTGCTCACCTCACCATTTCCTACTCCCTTACCAACCCTCCGCCCCATCCCTTCATGTTTCTCCCTCATAATTCTCCTCATTCTTCCATCCCCTCAAGATCAAAAGACGGTCAGGGCTGCAATATTACATTCTCCGGAGGCTGCCAGATTTGTAACAATTTCAATGAAGGAATCTGCTCCTACTCTGCCTGTAACTTCCTTCACATATGCAGTCATGACGGGGAAGCCCATTCCTAAATAGTTTGCTCCCTCCAACAGTATCATTTCAGGTTCACACACCCCCCCCAACCCCTCACCGCAGACGTCTAGAGACCTCACTGGCCACTATGAGCTTCCAGCAAGCCCCCATAGTAGTCCCTTCTCTGTCAAATGCTTTTCTTCCTTCGGCTCATTCAGCAGTTTCTGAGCATTTAGATCCACAGACTGTTTCAGTCAGGAGTGGCTGCTCTCGCAATCCATCCCAGGTTTGTAGCGCCCGCCACTGTTGTTCAACAAAACCCCCTTGAACCTTAGTGACCATAGTGGTCCCTTCTCTGTCAAATGCGTTTCTTCCTTCTGCCTTTCCAGCTGTGAGCTTTCAACAAGGACCCGCAGCCCCCTTTAATGCCTTACCTCTTCACAGGTCTCCACCTCCTAGCACGCTCTGTATGCGGTTCCACTTCACCCCACCATGTTCTGCCAGATCTGCAACAATTTCAACAAAGAAGCCTGCTCCTATTCCTCCTGCCATTTTCTTCAAATTTGCAGCCCCTACAGGGAAGCCCATTCATGTTTAATTTGTCAAACTAGTCTGAAAAAACAGCCGAATATCAGAAAAACAGATCTAATACTGTCAATGCACCTAAATCACCATTGTAAATATTTTACTAAAGTTTATGATAGGTCCCTTTGAATCCCCTCCTTTTCCCACCTTTCTCATTAACCCCAAACAATAAGGGCAAAAAGAGACTGATAATCAACATCTCTGCTCACCACAACCAGATTTTCCAACACTCACTCTGCCCAGAACATAACGATTCTCAAACCATTATTTTCAAATCTCAGCATTCCGCTAGCATCAGAAAAGACCTTGGGTCCTCTCACTTCCATCGAGTTTCTAGGCATCACCCTGGATTCCCAGTCTTTTTCAGCTTCGTTCCCCCGGGAAAATATAGATCGTATCTGTCTGTTCTTTGATCACCTGCACCTGCACACTATTAACCACTTTGCCACAATATAATTATATAATTATATGTATGTATGTATTTATGTATATACACATACATACATACGTACAAATATATATATATATATGTGTGTGTGTGTGTGTGTGTATGTGTGTATACTCTGTAGCAAACATGTAAATTATCCATCCTTCAACAGCAGTATTGGCACTTAATATCAACCCAACATAAGCAATGCTTACAGCTCTAGTGTCGTATCTGTTTTCCCACAACTCCCTTATGAACAGGCTTTGTTTTTGTTCTCCAGAGCTCACGTCTTCAACTCATTGTTTGGTTGTTTTGAAACTGTGTCTTCAGTGTTATGTTGACTTAATGATGCAATTACATATTTATCTGAGGCACTGTTAGACTCTGGACATCTTTAGAGAATTAACTGTAGCCAATCAGTGAATCTCCAGAAGTATTTACTACATTGGCTGTTGCTGTTAGGATTCATTACACTGTAATTGCTTGATGTCCATATTTAATGATACTCCATTGGGGTTCCATGATCCATTCACTCTGAATCTATGCTTGGAGGATATCAAACCAGAAACCAGAGCGTGGTTTGCAGTGATATATATTTTTACAATTTCATTACTTTTTTTCACTTTGTGAATTATGGTAACGTGTCTGGCAGGTTGAAGCTCAGAGTTTTTACTCGACTCTTTATCTAGTGTCCCCATTTTGTTAACATGTACCCTATTTGTGAGGCATGTTGCAATTGGGCATGGGGTAACTGTGTTGTGGAGAATACAAATCAATGTTAGCACTGCAAACCTTTGTGCCTGTAAAACACAAACTGAATTGAAGATAAACAAGATAAATCATCACATCAATGTTGTGGAATAATGACGGTTTTGGTTTACACAAACACAACTCATTTCATTTGGATTGCCACATTTTTTATTGTCTCATCATAAATGTACAACAATATTAGAAAAAATAATATAATAAAAAAAATCTCTTGATACAGAATCTGATAGTTAATATTGTATATCCCAGTGTTTCTTCCCTGTTTGCTTTATTATATTGATTTTAAGAAATTTTAATGAACCATGTTCATATGTATGTATTATTCATTCAACTGATATACTCATGTAAATTAAATATAGACTTAAAGTGCACCACCAGCATCATTCATTTGGTAGTATTGTATTTTTAAAACATTTCAAAACATTACTCTGAATTTTCTTTGTATGAATTCCATAAATGATAGGATTAACACACGGCGGCAAGGTTGTAATTAACACCCCAATCATTTTCCGTGCATTTGGGCTGACATTTTCAAATCGCTGCATAATGATGGTGAATAAAATAGTTAATTCAAAAATAATATAGACAGTTAAGTGAGTAGCGCATGTATGAATGGCTTTGCTTTTACTATTGCTTTGACTTTTATATAAACATGTAATTAGTATTCTAATATAAGTCCAGGCAATAACCAAAAAAGACAAACTGCTTAGAAAAAATGTAATAAATAAGCCATAAATGTTATTTACAGTAGTGTCAGCACAGGATAAAAGAAATAAAGCTGCATTGCTACAATTAGCCGCCAGTATCCGTGATCTGCACCTTGGAAGACTAAGAGTAAGAGCAAAGAGGATTATTATTAAAACGAATGCCCCTCCCCAGGCAAGGGAGCAGAGCTTCACCAAAGTATTAGTTGTCATTATGCTGTTGTATCTTAATGGATCACAAATTGCAATGTATCTGTCATAAGCCATTACAGTCAATATCAGTTGAGCTGCTGAACCGTAGAAATGAATGCAGAAAGCCTGAATAACACAAGCTGCATATGAGATGTATCTAACCTCTGTGAGTAAGTCTGCCATTAATCTAGGCATTATCGCTGTGCTTCCAATCAAATCACAAACAGACATATTACATATCATGAGATACATTGGCTCGTGTAGTGTCTTTTGAAAAACAATAACAGAAAAAACTGTAACATTTCCAATAAGAATAACCAGATATACTGCCAATGTTAACAGAAAAAGAGGGTGAGCAGCTTCAGGAGACACAATGAAGCCTTCTAAACTTAATATGGAAGAGTCAGCGATGGTGGTGTTCATCTTGTCCAGAGGAGCTATTTGTAGTCTGGATAAAGAAAGGAAAAATGTTATTGCAGTTTTTACCTCATAGAGCAGTAGTCCCTTACTTAATCCTGCTTTTATACATCTGTGTGTTACTGTAATTAGGCTGGTTGAAGTAAGTATGCTAAAGCCAACACTGCTACCTGTAAGTGCAGTAACTCATTTCTTTTTTACTTGCAAGTAATGCTTTATTATTACATAAGACTATGCAATCCATGTTATGATGTGTCTTGAAAAATGAATTTACTATAAGAGATTGTGAACCATTGATAAACTGTCAAAAGAATATTCTATGTATGTGTTACTATGGTTGTATGTGTTACTATGATTGTAACATACACTGTAAAAAAATGTCTGTAAATTCAATGGTAAAATTATGGTAAACAGTGAAGGTAAATTGCCTTCTCTTATAAAATGACAATATACCTTAAATTTAACAGTAAATTACCTTCATACTAAAAACAAGGTGTTTATTTTTACAGAACATTTCCTTTAAAAAAACTGTTTTTTACATTAAAGTAAAAACAGATATTTTCCGTTGTTTTAACAGACCATATTTCTTTTAAAAAAACATGGGTCGCGTTGACGGTTAAATACCGTAGGTATTACGTCTAATTACATTAACGCTGGAATCCCAGAATCAATTGCAGGGCTGGTTGCAAATAGTACTGTTTTTACAGTGTTATTTGTGTTATTGTGTGTTAAATGTGCTGTGCAGTTACACAATTATATGTAAATGTATATATATGTCCTTTGTTTTCCCTCAACATTTTATGTGTTTTGTACATATTTTGTGTGGTCACCATCTTGTGGTAGGTCAGATCTTGGAGTGGGCTAACCCTCTATTCGTTGTTCGCTATTAAGGTCAGTGCTTGTAGTAGCGTAGCCTATGAGGTAAATCTGAGGCACAATTATTGGTGGTTAAGACCTGCTGTAAGAGCAGCACGTTCATAACTTAGTTTTCTTCACACATGTGAGTGAATAGCAAGCGTGCAGCGTACTTGAAACCAGGTATACCTTGTTATGCTTTTTTTAGAGGCAGTAATGTAAGATAACCCTATTCTACTATGCCTCAGTGTTTCCCTTTGTCTTCTTTTTTAATAATAATAAACTAGTAAGTATTATTATTAGTATTGTATTAATATAATTGTAAAGACTAATAACCTCTCATGAATAAAAACATGTATTTGTTCATTTGTAGAAACATATTTTTAGACTAAAGTCTTTTTTACAGGATGATAATAGTACATACACATCACCTACTCTACAGCAAATAACATACCCTTCCTTCATTACATTAAAGTAGATAATATAGATTTTTGTTGTTTTTTTTTATAACTTCTACTCTGAAGTCATTTTGCACTATGGCAAATAAACAGATTTGAATCTCAATCAAAGTGTAAATAAAGTCTGAAAACACAGATGTCAACATCAAAAATTAAGAGAAAGTTGGTAAGATAATAAGAGGTAAGAATATGTTTAAAAGTTTAGTCATCACTGCCTCAATACACAGAACTATGACCTCCCCTGTGATATTATAAAATGTCTTACCTGGTTTTAATATGCATATACTGTACACAGGTCTTGAAGTTCCTTATGAGATTCACACATTCTAGACTCCTTCACCAGAACCCACTTTTAAAAAGTCAGTACATCCACTCCCATTGCAGCATTGCCATGGAATCCCGGTATGTAAACATGAGGTAAATCCACATGGGAGTGTCATATGAATTGCTTCATACTTCAGTTCACCTAAGACACTTTCTGCCACATTCCATAGGGAATAGCTGATGTGGAAAACAATTCACAATTGCAGTTAATTCATAGTTGTACTTCACTGTATAAGGGCCCTTCACTAATTCATTGTTTTCAATATTTCAGTTTGTTTTGATATGCAAGTCAGATAGAGAAAAACTAGGACATTAGAAACCTCACTTTTTATCCACCAATTATGAAGCTCCATACTGTAAATGACTGCAGAACATTCAGACATTTTAAAATACGGCCATTTTAAAAAGTGTATCAATTACTATGTAACTTAAAGATTTGAAATGGTTACTGTGACAGGGTAGCATTGTGGCCCAAGCTGTTGCCAGCAGGAAGAGACACTCCGAAACAAGAAAGCTACAGTTTAAGATCTACAGTGCACATTTATTAATCCCCAGGACGGGAACAAAAGAACAGCAATTAAACAGGAACAAACAAACAGGGCACGAGGGCCAAAATAAAGAGTTTTACAAAACACCACAAGGAATACATAGACCACACACTTACCAAGCAGAGCCGAGCCTTCCACGTACTATGTGGCTGGAGCCTAATTAATTTTCAATCATTCAATTAAGGCCCCAGCCTCATGCATTTTGACCCTGTCCCTGCCAAATCTATATTACCAGTGCTGCAGGCAGTTGTAACAAAGACAGCCTCGTGTGGGTTTGATATGAAGTTGTTGGAAAGGGATAATGAAATGTTAAGAAGGGAAAATGTTTCTTTGAAGAGTAAATGAAGGCTGCAATGTGAGTACATCCGTGATTTAAGTGCAGGGCGTGCCGATAAAGGAGAAAAGCTTGACGATAGCAGATGCAGAGATAGATATACAATGCTTGCATTTTTAAATCAAAAGATAAGGAGTTTAGTCTTTGTATTTTTTTATGTTTAATAATTATAATTTTTGTGTGTAGGCATTTTTTTTACATTACACATTTTGCAATTTTGTTTTAAATCCTCTGTATCTTAACTGTAATACAGCTTTAAATCCCGCAAACATGTCTCCGTTCCTAATTGTAATCATGTTTTAAATCTCGCAAGCGGAGTCTGCAATAGAAATGTAGGAATGTACTGCCACTCAGTAGTTGGGGTGGGTTTAAATATTCAGACCGAATCAATGATAGACAAGTCGGCACACCCTGCACTTTCAGTATGGAGGATGTGTTTATTGTTCTAAAAAGCGCGATACCAAATATTGTAATCATCCACACTCTGGTCGTAAATATATGATACAAGGTTTTATCAATGGTAATACAACCCATGTGGCTAATATGCTTAAATGCCCCTGTGGCTTAGTTTATGTAGGACAACAAAAATAAATTAAAAAATATGTATAGCAGAACATAAGGCTGCAATACATAATAACAATATGGATTATGTGATAGCGAGACAATATAAAGCCAATATCTTCCTCAAGTCTTTAATTTATAGGACTTGAAAAAGTTTCAGTCTCTATAGAGGTGGTAATACAATTAATCTGCTAATAAGGAGACAGTCATTCTGGATTTACACTTTAAAATCTATGGAACCACATGGACCTAATGAAACATTAGAGCTCAACCCATATCTCAAAAAATGTTAAAATGTTTTTAAAATTTGATAATTCATCTTTGTATGCCAACTTCAGCTGGCTGGGTTTGAGAGTCGCATTCCAATGTCTTCCAATCTTTAGTTTTGAATAACTGTTTAAGTTAACAATGTAATAGGATCTGTAACATATAGCATAATATATAGCTGTATTTTAAAATGTTGTAATGTATCACTGTTTGAGTTTAATCATTATATAATCACAATGTGGATTAACAATTGATTCTAAAAACATTTTCAATTAATGAATGTAAAAAAAGAAAAAGTTCAGATATTTTTATATTACTGTGGTGTTTGTAAGGCTGTTCTGGAAAAATCTATCAAATCCTGTTTCAATCACAGCATTTTAAACTGTCCCCAGCATTAAGTCCAGTTAATCTAGTTCAAGCTAATATGCTGAAGTAGAAAACTTAGCCTAGTTGTAGAGTATGCAGGTGCACATGGAGGGAACAGGACAAATCTTTAACCTTTTAACTGTCAGATTATGCTCAATTATTGTAAATGGATTTTGCTTGTGGAAATGTCACATGCGGTGCGGGACAGGCAGCCCCAGGCGGTGCGGGACACTCTGGCTCCCCCCGTCTTGGCATGGACACTAGGGCTCCCTCCATATGGGTGCTGGACGCTCGGGCTCCCCCCGTCTGGGCACTGGATGCTCGTGCTCCCCCCGTCTGGGCACTGGACACTTGAGCTCCCCCCATCTGGGTGCTGCACACTTGGGCTCCCCCATTCTGGGCGCTGGACACTTGGGCTCCTCCCTTCTGGGCGCTGGATGCTCAGGCTCCCCCTGTCTGGACGCTCGGGCTCCTCTCGTCTGGACGCTGGACATTCCAGCCTCCCCCCGTCGGGCCGCTGGATGCTCGGGCTCCCCTCATCTGAGCGCTGGACACTCAGGCTCCCCCCATCTGGGCACTGGACGCTTGGGTTTCCCCCGTCTGGGTGCTGGACTCTCGGGCTCCCCTCGTCTGGGCGCTGGACACTCGAGCCTCCCCTCGTCTGGGTGCTGGACGCTCGAGCCTCCCCTCGTCTGGGCGCTGGACGCTCGAGCCTTCCCTCATCTGGATGCTCGAGCTTCCCCCCGTCTGGGCACCGGACGCTTGTCTTCCCCCTTCGGGGCGCTGGACACTTTGGCTCCCCCTGTCGAGGTGCTAGACGCTCAGGCTCTCCTTGTCTGGGCGCTGGACACTCAGGCTCCCCCCGTCTGGGCGCTGGACGCTCGGGCTCCCCCCGTCTGGACACTGGACGCTTGGCTCCCCCCGTCTAGGCGCCAAAACAAAATAGACACACATGGAACAAAAGTGTAAGCAAGTATATATTACTATAGCAATAGTTATATCTTATTCACAGACTCATGTCTTGTCTCTCCTCCGACTCCCTCCTCCTGGGAGTAGGTCTTTTATATCTGTGTCTGGAGCCTTTACCCAAAAATAAATGTCCTCATTAAGGCTCCAGCCACATTCCCATGGGTTTTATTAGGATGGGGAATTTACCCCCATCCATACTCGTTACATTTTACAAGACCTACTTTTTCGCTGGTCTCCAATAATAATAATAATAATAATAATAATAATAATA
The DNA here is from genome assembly GCF_017654505.1 of Polyodon spathula. Lineage (NCBI taxonomy): Eukaryota > Metazoa > Chordata > Actinopteri > Acipenseriformes > Polyodontidae > Polyodon > Polyodon spathula. Next base: position 3,291,065 of record NC_054542.1, read on the forward strand.
ATAATAATACAAACGGACGGTTTCATCCGCCCGCATACAAATACATTATATATAAATTCAAATAATAATAATAATAATAATAATGTGCACAAGGGGTGGCTGCCCCGTCACACGCCTATACCCACATGAAACCATTCGGAAAACAATATGTCTATTCACATCTCCTAACTGGTCCCCAAAAAAATGTTTAAACATACACGAAATGTCTGGTATAATGTTTAGACAATGATTATTTAAAACTGGAGAACAAAGCTTGGTAATAGTTTCAGTTTCACAGGACTGAAGAAGTCTCGTATACTCCTCTTCATCACATATACCATTACGTTTTTCAAAAACAAATACGGTAGCTAAAAAAAATTTTTTTGACTGTCACGTCACATTAAACGATGAAGTACTGAAGAGAAATAAAAGCGGTTGGGCTATTCAAGATAAATAACAATGAAGATGGAGTTTGAAAAACGACGTTTCATCCACCCATGTCCATCCCTTAGTTTAAGCCTGGAACAGACAGACGCGGCACGCAAGGCATTTTGCTGTCTGTGTCGCTGCCATTGCTTTTATATGGTGTTGGACAGATCAGCACAGGACAATGCCGCTAGTTATTAAATCATTTTACAAACTATTTTCTTAGGGACAAGCACTATGGCTTCTATTATTAGCTTAGTATATGGATCACCATGCAGACTCAGGAAATTATGTATTTCATAAATATGGCTCTGTCACATAATTGAATACATATTTGTCAGATTTGTATAAAATGGATAGTTTGTGAGATTATACACAATTGCAATTCATAATGTCTGTAAGATGCTACGAGTCTGTGATCAAATTCAAGGCAGTTATTGCTTTCAGCATGTACAGCACGGTTTTTAACTCGTTCTCGGTGACTCCTAACTCTTCAAGTTTTTGTGTTAAGCAGTTATTTTCTAGTTTGCATTGTAATTTAGTATACAGACAGCAATATTAGTTACAGTAGGCTCTCCTTCAGTCTTTGCTGTGCTTTTTCTGTGCACAGAAAAGCAATGCAAATTTAAAACAAACCTTGAGTTCCTGGTTGAAAATAAACACTGTGAGTGGTCCCTGAGAACTAGAATTGATACACACGGATCTTGAGCGTGTCTGACAGACAGGCAGACTGTACAGAGTCCATATTTTAAATAAGGGCCCTACAAGCAATACAGATTAAATAGACAGCCATTCCCCCTTTGGAAGCTGAACTATATTACTATAATATATTGCATAGGCTCTTCACACACACAGCTCCCCATACAGTACACTACAATACAGAACACATGCCATAGGAGAGTTCTGAAGATGATGTGTATACAAAAAACTTCTTACATGTGTCCAATTTCTTTGGTGTTTGAGTCATATTATTATTATTATTATTGTTGTTATTATTAAGAAAAGAAGAAGAAGAAGAAGAAGAAGAAGAAGAAGAAGAAGAAGAAGAAGAATGTTTTCCATTATATATACCCCACTGTACAAAACAAACTGCTTGAGTGCAGTCTGAGCTGTAAGGAAGTTACAGAAACAGATATTTATTTCATTATGGAATCCCAATAGAATTATTGATGACTGTATAATGATGTAATTTGTACCGGCTGATGAAAAACCCAAGGGTACAATTTTGAACTACATGTGCATCTATGTAGCCAAAGCACACAGGAGAAAGACCACACATTTAAATGTGAATTTAGCATTCATTAAGTACAGTACGTCTAGAATGCAAGAACAAAAGTTGTTATGTTAGGGGAGAGCTGGCTGGTTTTTAGAAGGCTAACATTGTTTCAGAATGGGCGCTCAGAATATCTCCGTCTTTTTATAACAGACACAGACTCTAGTTCTCAATGTGTTAGTGAAGTTACTAGGACTTTGTGTAATTTTGCTTTGCTGGGAGCCTGTTTTAGGGATTTATTATAATTATAATTTATAATTTATTATTATCGGAGCTCTGTAGTTAATGCACAAAGAGGCATTGTGGGTTACATTGACCTTAAATATGAACTGTCTGAGCTTGTTATTATTAAAGGTTGGAATAAGGAAAGAGCAGTTATCGCAGTAGTGCCCATCCCATTCCACAGAACAACAATGCTGACCCTGATCCTATATCTAATGCTAGATCCAATGCTGATCCTGATCCTCCAAGCAACTTCTTGAAGGATCCCAGGGTGTCAGCTTCAACAACATTACTGGGGAATTGATTCCAGACCTTCACGATTCTCTGTGTAAAAAAGTGCCTCCTATTTTCTGTTCTGAATGCCCCTTTGTCTAATCTCCATTTGTGACCCCTGGTCCTTGTTTCTTTTTTCAGGTCAAAAAAGTTCCCTGGGTCAACATTGTCAATACCTTTTAGTATTTTGAATGCTTGAATCAAGTCGCCACGTAGTCTTCTTTGTTCAAGACTGAATAGATTCAATTCTTTTAGCCTGTCTGCATATGACATGCCTTTTAAACCCAGAATAATTCTGGTCGCTCTTCTTTGCACTCTTTCTAGAGCAGCAATATCCTTTTTGTAGCGAGATGACCAGAACTGAACACAATATTCAAGATGAGGTCTTACTAATGCATTGTACAGTTTTAACATTACTTCCCTTGATTTAAATTGAACACTTCTCACAATGTATCCTAGCATCTTGGCCTTTTTTATAGCTTCCCCACATTGTCTAGATGAAGACATTTCTGAGTCAACAAAAACTCCTAGGTCTTTTTCATAGATTCCTTCTTCAATTTCAGTATCTCCCATATGATATTTATAATGCACATTTTTATAACACTTACACTTTTCTCTGTTAACATCTGCGAATTTAACAAGTTTGCTTACTATATGAGAATCTAAATTATTAATGTAGATTAGGAATAGCAGAGGACCTAATACTGATCCCTGTGGTACTCCACTAGTTACCACACTCCATTCTGAGGTTTCTCCTATAATCAGTACTTTCTGTTTTCTACTAGTTAACCACTCCCTAATCCATGTACGTGTGTTTCCTTGAATCCCTACTGCGTTCAGTTTGAGAATTAATCTTTTATGCGGGACTTTGTCAAAAGCTTTCTAGAAATCTAAATAAACCATGTCATATGCTTTGCAATTATCAATTTTCGATGTTGGATCCTCAGAAAAATCAAGCAGGTTAGTTAGACACGATCTCCCTTTCCTAAAACCATGTTGACTGTCTTGATATTATAACCTTAACTGAGGCCCGGTTTTTATATTCTATGCTGCACAAAGTATTGTCAATAGTTATTGACAAAAATATTGTAATCAATACAAGCTAGGACATGCTTTCTTAATTTATTTTATCATTTGGGAGAAACACATTATCAGGAAATGATTATCAATAAACCATATGTTATGTAAGTGTTATACGAAAGTATTTAGTTAACTTGGGCCAAACAACTAAATAATAAACCATTCAAGATGCATTAGTAAAGCTTTAGACTGTGTGCATTTACGCATTTTCAATTTGTTTGATTCATAACATTAACATGTTGGGGTTTTTTTTTGTTTTAGTTTTTTTTTTTTTTTTTTAATCTTAAAAATAGAAACTAAATCCTGGAGTAAGATGCCTATTCATAGCAATATTAAACATATTACTCATAAAAACGAGACTTTGAAAATAAATATTGAAATGGCTTTGTAAACTGTGCCCATAATCTTTTGCTCTCAAAAGAAGTATGACACTTTTAACTGGTCTCATGGTCCCTGATTAGCAAACATCCTGGACTACCTAATGGTATTCTAGGTTGTGTAGTCCAGGATTAGAGGTAATCAGGGTGTTTGAAACTAGCAGTTTATATGTAAACACACGCATCATAATAAAAAGCTTGTGTACAGGTAAACTATGTTTCTCTTTCAGACGTTAACAACAATGTGGCTTCTGCAAAGTCCCCACAATATGATTAAAAAGCAGGGACATACAGAACTGAAAGAAGGCCCATGCACAATGAAAAATTGCATCAGCTCCTTAAGCAAGGTATATCTTAAGATTGCTAATAAACCAAATGCAGGTTAATTGCTTGGAGAGCTACCATATCCTTGCATTGCAATTAGTCTGAGAATCACTAATGAGAACTACAGAAGATGTATTCACTTCGGAGCTTATTATTTTTATTAATAATAATATCATCAAAGCTGCCCTGCTGAAACTCCACAGGGGTTAAGAAAACAAGGGACAGCAATTGCTTAGAGCATTTAACTGGAAGAAAATGAGTCAGCACAGATAGACTGTGTTCTCTACCAAGCCCTTAGAAATGTATTTTGCAATGACACTCTATCATGCAGCATGTGTGCTGCTACAGTTGTGAATATGACTACAGTAAAAACCACTTGGCTGAGATCAGTGATAAACTGCTTGGAAAAATTGGGGTATTTTTGTTTCTGGTGGGAGAGTTCTTTTTTCAGATATTTGCTTATACGTTTTTTTTTAATAATTACAGTTACATCTTTCAAGGCCAGCAATGTATTCTACAGCAGCCCTCCTTGCTTTTATTTACCATACAAACTGGTATTTGTTGTTCTGCTCACATACGTTATTATCCAGATTCACTGGGTCCAATGAGCTGTTTCTAGTGGAAACACATCCATCACTCAGGTTTACTGTGAACTTGATTCAGTTTATCTCAACATCATGGCATAAAACTGAATTATCCATTAAAATATCAGACCATGTTAGTCAGTACTTATCAAGCGGGACTTATCAAGCACCAACCCTTTAAAAGAAATGCTAAAGAAACACAAATTACATTCCGGGAAATCACAGAGTGCTGTGTTTTTGGTGTTATTTTTCCTGGAATGCACTGACAGTCTACTGTTTTGAGAGCTGTTATTTCTAGACCTCTAGACCGTCCATGTGTTAAAATATAAATATGGCTTCTGTTGTTTGGTTTTTATTCATTTCATTTTTCAGTCCTGGTTTTTAGCTATTTTTCAGTGTTATGTAAATGTTTTTTTTTTTTTTTTTTTGTTTTTTTTTTTTTTTTGTTTTTTTTTCCAGGGCTTTTGCTTTTTATATACTGTATGAATGTATTGTTTTTTGTTACTTTCCAAAATGCTTGGCCATTTCTACTGTCACATGTATAGTAACTCGACAGTACTAACACACTTAAGTTGTACCTTCTTTCCTTTGCTGTCTTCTACAGTGAAACCCTTATGGTCTCAGGCACATTCTTTTGGGTTTTTGTATGTCTAGGCATTTTTTTACATTTCGCCACAATTTTTAAATCATATCTTAACTGTAATACAGCTTTAATTCCCTACAACAGGCCTCCATTCCTAATTGTAACCTTGTTTTAAATCTCGCAAGCGGAGTCTCCAATAGAAATGTAGGAATGTGCTGCCACCCAAGGTGGGAAAGTAATCGGAACGAATCAGTGATAGATACAAGTCAGGAAGGAGGGACACTGCCAAGCTGCACTGGGATGTAGGTTTGTTTTGTTTGGTTTTTTTAATAGAAAAGGGGTGGTCAACGTGAATTGAGTAACCATTTCCACTAATTCTTCTGTGTTTTCCAGTGTTTATTTGCTGTACACAATTTCATTTTTTTTAATTTTATTTATTTTTTTTGTATCTGGGGTGTTTTATCTGTTTTTATCGATTATACCAAAAATCAGAAGCCCTAAATATAAACTGAAACTTACTACGTTATTGAGCACATTTGTTTTCTGCTTTTTTGCAAAATGTTTTGAGATGCTTACCATGATAAGGCCCTATATAAATTTCAAGTACGACATTTATTACTGAATATTATTTTTTTTCTCCATGCTTTATTGTTTTTTCAAAGGCAAACACATGAATACATAAATAGATTCATAAATTAATAAGGAAAGAAAGAAATAAATCAGCAACACACAGTGTTTAACATTGCAGTAATCAAGCATGGCTTACCATAGTTTTTACACTGTTTCACCAACTTATCTGAGATTTACCAAACTGGGCTGTACTATGCTTGGGATACTGCAGGAATAGCATAGAGAAAGAGGAAGATAAACAGAGAGAGAGAGAGAGAATGGGAGAAAGGGAACAGCAGGACACAGAGAGAATAGAGAGAAGAGACACATTGGGCAGATATTTCTGTGTGTACCTGGAGTGCACATTTATGTTTGTATCTACTGAGTACATTTCAAATCCAGTGAAAGTAAGGGGGAGGGGCAGCCACATTTTATTCCAATAAACATTTTTGTCCTATTCAGCTACAGTGATGAGCATTGAGTAATTACCAGACTATGCACTTCAGAGCACTTAAAAGAGTACTCGCAGCCTGTGATGTTTTACAGTGTCTTTTAGACTTTGTGAAATGGAATGTTTAATTGAAATTGTATTTATACTGTATTGTTCAGGGCTAATGGGACCCAGCTAGTATTGTATCTGGGCTGCTCATACAACTATCCCAAAATCTGATGCAAATGACATACTCTACTTGTTATAATGAATCAAATATGTATACCCTTTTTTGTGGAACTTGTGCACCACCTTGTGTACATTGCAGAGACCAAAACCTGGGCAATGCATCTTACTTGTATGCACAGCACTGAACGTGAATGAAAAAACAAAAGATTGCAATTTTGACTTTTTTTCCCCTGAATAAACTAATTTGGCATCATTTTCAGGAATTTGGGAGATTACTCATGCTCAGTGATTCTGGAATCAAACATGCATGTCCATGACACATTGAGTTTGAATGGGGTATAACATCTTATTAAGCTCTGAATGTGTCTTTAGATTTGTTGCATCATTTTATTGAAGTGTAATATTCTTCTGCTATACAGCTTATATATCTCATGTGAGTGTTAGGTTTTCTTAGTCATGAAACCACTGGCACAAATAGACTGAGTATGAAGAGTTCAAGGAAATACTCTATTTACTGCAGTGTGTCTTACAAAAGAATCCCTTATTTCTTTATTTCTTAAACTATAAATGATGGGGTTTGCCATTGGGGTTGCAAAGGAGTAGCATACAGCGAGTAAGGTACGTGTATCAGAGGATATATTTTCAATCTTTACAACGATGTAAACAAATGCACTGGAACAAAAATATACAAGAACAATCATAAGATGTGAAGAACAAGTTGAAAAAGCCTTACGGCGACCGTCACCAGATCGTATTCTGAAAATGCAAATGATTATTCTAATGTAAGACCAAACAACTATCAAAAATGGAATATAAATTGCAATCATTGCAACTGCAAGGGCCAGATCGATTAAAAATGTTGTGTCTGTACAGGCCAGTTGAACAACAGGTGGGTAATCACAAAACCAATAGATTACTTTATTTGGTCCACAAAATGGCAACTGAGTAGCTAAACTCACTGATGTGATGGTCCCTAACAACCCTAAAATCCAGGCTATGGCTACAAGTATGACACACGTTCTGTCTGTAATAATAGTACTATAATGCAGAGGCTTACATATAGCAATATACCGGTCATAGGCCATTACAGTCAGAAGAAAGCATTCAGTACATTCAAAAGATAGAAAGAAATACATTTGTAAAAAGCAACCCTCAAATGAAATCACATTGTCTTTCATCAAACACACTGCTAACATTTTGGGGATAACAGTTGTTGTAATCATTATGTCAACAAAAGACAAATTCCAAAGAAAATAATACATTGGGGTGTGAAGTCTGTGGTCTACCAGTACCAAAACTATAATCACAAGGTTCCCTATCAAAGTTATAAGGTAGACCAACAGAAGGGAGACAGAAAGTTCTGTATAGAACTCTTCAAGACTCCGTTCTCCACCAGCAATGACAAACTCTCTGACTGTAAAATTGCTCCTGTTAGAATCCGGCAACTGGAACATATCTGGAAGACAAAGTACAAAAACGTCATTGTATGTTTTGCTTCTTAAACATTATTACTTACCAAATTATCTTCTAATGTTACTGCGAAAAGAGCATAAATCTGGCATAAAACCATCACTGATATTACAATTAATTTAAGTAACATGCCAACGGCGTACAATAGTGTTTTAAAAAAAAAAAGTGATGTTACATTTCTTTTTCTAAGTGGATTAACAAACACAACTCATAAATAATAATAAAAAAGGCTATGTTAGAAACAGACACAATGAAGTCTATTTACAATAATATTAGAATTTCAAGCCTGTTGTCTATTATCTGTACATTTTTATTTCTACTAACTTATGTGTTATATATAGAAGGTAATGACATGTAAGTATTATAAACAGTACTATCGGTTTTCTAAATAGCAATAATGTTAAAGCTAAGCTTTAGATCTACCGGTAACTTACTTAGCAGGTTTTCTGGTGTTCCTGTACTGATTGATCAAAATGGAATGAATGCTTGGCTATATTTCTGTGAGTTATAATATAGCCTCTGAGTTAAGATGTTGATTGGAATTTAAATTGAGCAGCACAGAAAAACAACACTTACATTTATTAGAGTCAAGGGTGCTCATTATCAAGGGGGCAAATTAAATCTCAATGTACATCTAAGATGTAAGAAGTACAATTAAAAGAACAACATGACAGTGCAGCCCAAGGCTGTGTCTTGTGATGGTGTGTCGTTATGTGGATTGAAATGCAGTATTGGTAATACAAGTGTGTTATGACCCAGGTGGATCTTTTTTAAAGGACTGGTTCAAAGTATAATGTACAGTAACTTGAATGTACTCTGAATAACTTTTGAAGAGAAACAATAATGAAACATACAAACAAATGATAAAACCACACCACAATACACTAAATCCAAATAGAATACCCAAGTGTAAACGGCACAAAACTTTTAATACAATAAATACAAGACTCCTGACTCCAATTCACAAAAACAATATTGGCTACATTTACTACAGAATGAAAACAGAGGTAGCAAACTATGATTGTTGCTCTATTATTCTAGAAAAAAAAATCCCTTCACCTTGTCCTTTTTATCTGAAATAAAAACACATCAGAACTGTGAAAAAACGGCAAGTTATCAAAAGTGCCCAGTCATTTAAAGTGGAGATATCAAAAACACAAGCCAAATTTCAAGAAACCATTTGGGGCAACCTTGCCCAGCACAAAGCAAATAGGCACAGCTGTAAAACCGATGGGGGCCCAGGTTGACCCAATGGTTCTTATAAATATCAAAAACACAAGCCGAGTTAGAAGATACAATTGGGGCAAGTTAAATTTCCATAGTTACACATAAGTATAAAATACTGTATTATTAACAATAAATACATAAAAGCACTTTAGCACTGCACAGTATGTGCATGTTTGTTATATTGAAACACTAGTATTACCATATATTAAAGTTAAGAAAAGTAACAATATTTAGAAATTACAAAAGCAATATATATATATATATATATATATATATATATATATATATATATATATATATATATATATATATATATATATATAAATCAACTTTTACTTGTTATATACTGCGTGAAGAGGGATACGTTTTTTGTTTCTAGTATGTGCTGGCCGTGATTTACACTAAAGGCCTGGTCACAGGAGGAGCACATTTGTTGCCTGCGTGTTGCCTTGCAGTTTGAGGCGGTCACACGGGAGACAAGCCTGCGATCGACAAGCTGGTGACAAGCTGGCAACACACAGGTAAACCAATTATAATGCAAGTTTTTGTCATAAACATGCTGTGAAGAAAGACTATGATATAAAAATGCACTAATTACAGTATAACAAATGAAATAAATTGATACATAACTAAATAAATAAATAATCGTGGACATTAACATTCGCTTATCCACACACACACTGTATTGCGTATCTATAGACTACATATAATTAATTGGATGAAATGCAAGAATCAGAATGCATCATACACTGTCTGTCTGACGTTATGTTCAAGCCTTATCATCATGTGATACTACTATCAAATTTGATTGGCTGGTATTGAAAATGTTGTCCTCGTGTTGCCTGAAAAATAGAACATCGTATTAAGTGGAAGACATGTCACCAGGGTGTCGCTCTGGGTGGTCTCACGAGGCTACAACCCAGCAACATCTGCGCTACTAATACTAACTAAACTATACATAAAAGAATGTAATTCTAACTCAGGTTTGTTGTTGATATTAAGTGCAACATCACAATCCAACCACATGCAGAGAGTTTCAACACGATGGGTAGACCTGTTGGAAAAATAAAGCCCAACTTTCAAGAAATGTTCAGTTGTTTATCTAACGGGAAATGTCCAGATACACTTATAGGGAAAAGTAGAGGAAACAAAGCCAGCGTTTTTTCATTACAGATGGCCAACTAATGTACAAACACAAAGTGCACAGAAAAAAAGATGAGCCCCAAAATAGACACGTTCTATCAATATATACCAGTATGTACAGGAGTTACACTTCAGTATGTTAATAACAAGTAGTATTTGTTATAATATTAGTTAAACTTTTTTTTTTTGTTCATTAAAAAAAGTTGAATTAAACAAGATAACATATTCAAAACAAAATTTTAGGGTGGAATGGCAAAAAGATCCTTTCGCATATTTAAAAAAAAAAATGTAAAATGTATTTTCTACTACTCTATTTACATTTTTAAACAGTTTATGTGGCGTTCAGGAAGTTGTCCTGCCAAAACCTTGAGAAAAAACATTATGCATTCTAAAATAGATATACAAATGCCCTGTTTTCCTAAAAGTTAAATCTAATGTATACAGAACTTATCAGAATTGTGATTTGTTTATTATTCTAAGTTGTCTTCATCAGAAAACCAATTTCTAATTAATTCAGATATATTAGTTTTAATTTCTGATACATTAGTTTGGGGAAAACTTGATTTCCTGTAAATATACTGAATATTTTAAAGAAATACATGTGTGTTAGAATGACCTTGTCCTGTCCTTACATTGTCTTGATGAGTTGAAGTAATTCCCATCACGATTTCACCACAAATCGAGGCCCATCTCAATCCAGTATTTTTGGATGCCAGCATCAACAATCCGCAACAGGCAGCATCGCAGGATGGTATATTATTATTATTATTATTATTATTAATGGGCAGGTTGCTGTTTTGTGACTGTGGTGGAAGGATTTTATCTGAAGCAGCATAATAAGAGATGTTTGTCAGAGCCATTGTCGTTGTATGCCGGAGTATGGCTGCTCACTCACGAAGCAGTCAGTGATGTGGCAGCACTGTTACCAAAGTAACTGCTTATACTACACAGTTTTGCAGCAGTTGCAACAACTTGAGCTTTACATTTGCGTTTCTGAGCTCCTAAATGTTTTTTTCATGATTTTGTGAAGTACATCTCAAGCACATCTTTAAATTCTCAGGTTAATTGAAATATATATGGCGCTAGATCTTCTAACAACTGATGTAGCTGTTAGGGCAGCAGAGTGGGCAAAACAGCAAGGTTTTGACGATTTGTGTGGCCATAGATATTTTGTCACGATGTGAAAGTGATTAACAGTATCTCGCTAGACTATATCTGGATAATGATGATTCGCCTAGCGTAAGTAAACTTCTCAAAACAGATCTTAAAGACCATGTGGTGTTCTATCAGCCTTTAGTTCGCAGTGTTTCACATCCACTCATGATCATCCTATCCACGGAGTGGCAGCTTCAACAGCTACAGAAACATGGGAAAGACATTATTTTTTTAGATGCTACATATAAAGGTGTGACTGCTTATTCATTTGCATTTTATTCCCTGATTGTTAGGAATGAAGCAGGTTGTGGTGTACCTGTTGCATTTATTTTAAGTGAAAAAAACAGTCAGAATCTTGGATTGTGTCTTCAAAAGGTGAAAGATGCCCTAAATGAGTTCACACCAAGGTAATTGTTTTTAATTAGTCATTTATCAGGTGCTTTTATCCAAGAGATTAGGGGGTGAACTATACATCAACATGTGCTGATGCAGAGTGACTCAGTTTCATGTTTCATCTTTCAGTTATTCAGTGTCTTTCAGCACTAAGGCCTGGCCCAAATCAAAACTTTGACCCACCTGCTAATTGCAAATTACAAACCTGGCACTGATGTCAGGTTATTCCTTCTACCCCAGAGGGAACCCACCGTTAATACTGGGTTTGTAATTTGCGAAAGTTTTTATTTGGTATAGGCCAATGCTTGTTTCCTTACAAAATAGGGGGAATACTACTATTTCTAATTTGAACTAATTCTCTTAAAGATGTATAATGATAGACAAGGACATGAAGAAAAGTAATGCTGTGAGAGATGTTTTCCCAAGTGCTGTCATCCTGCTCTGCTGGTATTCATAAGGTTATATTCCTGTTAGTGACTTTTACCTGTAATGTAAACCCGAGGAGAGATGAGCACATATATTTACTGAGGTGCTTATTTTACAGGCTGTCCATAGATGGCTGGTCTGGAAGGATGGAGGGAACCTGAATGTTTCAGAGAGGAATGAAGGCATCAGGTCCATGATTAAGTTGAAGAAATGTACTACAGTAAGTATACTATTTTAGAACTGTGTGTGTTTTTATTGTAAGCTGCAGTATTTTAAGATTTATATGTATAAGTTGATGGATTGTATGTCATATATTTTAACAAAATGTATGTTACTTGAATTGTGCTCTTAACACAAAGGTTGACTTAAATAAATACATAATAATAAAAAAAAATCTTAAACTGGCAACCACAACATTCATATTGGGTAGGGGTATTCAATCCCAGTCCTCGAGGGCCAAAGTGTTTCTGGTTTTCACACCTGGTCTTAATAATTATTTTATTTTAAGATATTGAAGGTTTTAAGATACATATTTAGGGGTGTTTTTCATTTGATAATTTAAATAATGCCCTTATTTCAAGATAAAGTACCTGATAATCAAATAATGAGGCAAATTAACTAACAGACAGCTAGATTGCAACAAAAACCAGAAACACTCTGACCCTTGAGCAATGGAATTGAATAAAGGATTCATAACAGTGTGTGTGTGTATATACATAACCATATATAATGTACAACTATCCTATGGCTCCACACTGTTAAGGGAGAAAAAGTTTTTCTTGAGAAAAAAATGATATATTAAAAATACAAAACTGAAAGATCATAATTGGTTAAGTCTCTTCAAGTCATGCCACAAATTTTCAGTTAGATTTAGGTCGGGGCTCTGTTTGGGCCACTCAAGTACATTTACCTTTTTGTTCCTTAGCCATTCCAGTGTAGCTTTGGCTATGTGCTTTGGGTCATTGTCATGCTGAAAGGTGAACTTCTGTCCCAGTTTCAGCTTTTTTGCAGAGGGCAGGAGATTTTCCTCAAGGACTTCTCTGTACTTTGCTCCATTCATTTTCCCTTGTATCCTGACAACTGCCCCAGTCCCTGCCAATGAGAAATATCCCCATAACATGATGCTGCCGCCACCATGCTTCACAGTAGGAATGGTGTTCTTCGGGTGAAGTGCTGTGTTGGGTTTGCGCCAAACATAACATTTTGCATTTAGGCCAAAAAGTTCCATTTTAGTTTCATCAGACCACAAAATGTTTTGCCACATGGCTACAGAATCTCCTGAGTGTTTTTTTTCCGTACTTCAAACAGGATTCAAGGTGGGCTTTCTTGAGTAATACCTTCCTTCTTGCCACCCTGCCTTACAGGCCAGATTTGTGGAGTGCTTGGGATATTGTTGTCACATGCACACTTTGACCAGTCTTGACCATAAAAGCCTGTAACTCCTTCCAAGTTGCCATTGGCCACTTGGTAGCCTGTCTGATCAGTCTCCTTCTTGCTTGGTCATCCAGTTTGGAGGGGTGGCCTGATCTAGGCAAGGCCTTGGTGGTGCCATATATCTTCCACTTCTTAATAATCATCTGACCGTGCTCCAAGGGATATTCAAGGCCTTTGATATTTTTTTATACCTTTCCCCTGATCTGTGCCTTTCAACAACTTTGTCCCAGAGTTCTTTTGAAAGCCCCTTGGAACCTACAGGAACTACTGAATTTATCCTGAAATCATGTGAAACAATTTAACACAGGTGGAGGCCACTTAACTTGGTGTGTGATTTTGAAGGTGATTGATTACACCTGAGCTAATTTAGGATTGCTATTACAAGGGGGGGTGGACACTTATCCAACCAAGCTGTTTCAGTTTGTATTTTTAATAAATTTTCTACAAATTTCTAGAATATTTTTTTCACTTGTAAGTTGTAGGATAGGAGGTGTAGATAAATGAAAAAAAAAACTATTTTAATGCATTTTAATTCCAGGCTGTAAGACAACAAAAGGTAAAAATTTTGAAAGGGGGTGTAGACTTTCTGTAGGCACTGTGCGTGTGTATATATATATATACATATATACAATGCCTTGCAAAAGTATTCAGACCCCTGACCAATTCTCTCATATTACTGAATTACAAATGGTACATTGAAATTTCGTTCGGTTTGATATTTTATTTTAAAACACTGAAACTCAGAATCAATTATTGTAAGGTGACATTGGTTTTATGTTGGGAAATATTTTTAAGAAAAATAAAAAACTGAAATATCTTGCTTGCATAAGTATTCAACCCCTGTGCTGTGGAAGCTCCCAGTTTGCACCGATGAAAGAAATTGCCCTAACGAAGACACAATTACCTTACCATTGGCCTCCACCTGTGAACCATTAAAGTTCCTGTCACATTTTCTGGATAAAAACCCCATTGATGAAGGATCATTGGTAAGGCTGTAAATCTGAAGGAAAATGAAGACCAAAGAGCATTCTACAGAAGTTAGCGATAAAGTGATACAAATGCATAGATTTGGGAAAGGGTACAAAATAATATCCAAGTGTTTGGCTATCCCAGTGAGCACAGTTGGATCAATAATCAGGAAGTGGAAGCTGCATCACACCACCCAGGCACTGCCCAGAAAAGGCTGTCCCTCAAAACTCAGCGCTCAATCAAGAAGGAGACTTGTGAGAGAAGCCACAGAGAGGCCAACAATCACTTTGAAGGAGCTACAGAGTTCAGTGGCTGGGAGTGGAGTAATGGTGCACCAGCCAACCATATCAAGAGCTCTGCATAACACTGGCCTGTATGAGAGGGTGGCAAGAAAGAAGCCGTTACTCAAAAAGTACCACCTGAAAGCACGTCTGGAGTTTGCCAGAAAGCATGAGAGTGACCCAGCTGCGATGTGGGAAAAGGTTTTGTGGTCAGATGAGACCAAGATAGAGCTTTTTGGCCAAAACTCAAACCGCTATGTGTGGCGAAAACCTAACACTGCCCATGCCTCAAGACGAACCATCCCTACAGTGAAGTATGGTGGTGGCAGCATCATGCTGTGGGGATGCTTCTCATCAGCAGGGACTGGGCATCTTGTTACAATTGAAGGAAGAATGGATGGAGAAAAATACAGGAAAATACTGCAAGAGAATCTGCTTCAGTCCACTAAAAAACTGAAGCTTGGGGGGAAATTTACCTTTCAGCAGGACAATGATCCCAAGCACAAGGCCAAAGCAACATTGGAGTGGCTCAAGAACAAAAAGGTGAATGTCCTACAGTGACCCAGTCAAAGTCCTGATCTCAATCCCATTGAGAATCTGTGGCACTATTTGAAAATTGCGGTCCACAAGTGTCGTCCAACCAACCAGAACAACCTGGAGCAAATCTGCCAAGAAGAATGGGCCAAAATCACTCCAACACTGTGTACAAAGCTGGTACATACTTACCCCAAAAGACTTAAAGCTGTTATTGCAGCGAAAAGTTGCTCTACCAAATATTAATGTGTGGGGGTTGAATACTTATGCATGCAGGATATTTCAGTTTTTTATTTTTCTTAAAAATATTTCCCAACATAAAACCAATGTCACCTTACAAAAATTGATTTTGAGTTTAAGTGTTTTAAAAAAAAAATATCGAACAGAATAAAATTCAAATGTACAATTTGTAATTCAGTAATATGTGAGAATTGGTCAGGGGTCTGAATACTTTTGCAAGGCACTATATCTATCTATCTATCTATCTATCTATCTATCTATCTATATATATATATATATATATATATATATATATATATATATATATATATATATATATACATGAACAATCAACACTAACATTCACATGAGAACACGACAAGCACACACACACCTACATGTACAATGGCTTTATCATGTAATGTGCCAGTTATCCATGTAATGAAAAATGTTTGTTTTTTTAAGAATCTTAAATAAATGATAGGAGGGTTTAAGTGGTTCATACTATTTGCTAATGCAAAGAGCACCTTGCAGTATGGGAAATATAAATCTGAACTGCAGCATACGTAAGATGTGATCAGTCCAGCCTGTCTCGTAATATTTAATGATTCTATATACCAAAAATTATCTGACCAAAAACTGTTTGTAATTTATTTAATTGGTTGATTTCCACTGAGATTCTGATGACTGAATATCAAATTAAATCAATATTATTATATTTAATCAGGCTAATGTGGTAATAGTAGCCTGATTAAAGATAATGTGTGTGCCCTAATGTTAGGAATATCTGTAAAAAAATATGTGACATTCTAAAAGTGTTCAGTAAAATAAACACAAAGTCACAAGGAAAATAAGACATTTGGGTCTTAGCTGGGACCCCATGTTAATGTGTGTACATGTAAAAAAAAAAAAAAAAAAAAAAAAAAGGTGTTTGTGTTTTGAATGCTAATGCTGAACTTTTGATATGATGTTATTCATGGCTTTTCATTGACTGAAAGGTAAGAACCAAAACAAACAATTAGCTCATCTTTGCACTTTAGAGCTACAGCTGTTGTCTGGCCTGCCAAGTCTCAACATTTATTTCCAGAAACCACGTCGTTCCATTAATTGCATTCAAATGTATTCCGATTTAAAATACAATTGCAAGCAAATCTAAAAAGTTGTCAAAATTGCGAATATGTATTTTTAAAAATTACAGATTCAGTGTAATTTAATGTTTTGGTTACATGGTACACCTGCGTTTAAATCTGTAAGGAAACATACTTAAAGTCCTGCAGTTTTCCAAATGCAATGTCTTTGTTGGCATGCACCTCCAAAACTGAGATTTTTCAAAAGGGATCATCCACGCTGCCAATTTGCAATCCCCTCAACCAATCACAGGCTTCTCCTGAACACACAAAAAAAAGTGGCTATCGTCACAGAGCAGTTTTGCCATGTGGTCAGACAGGCAGACCATACAGAGTTCATATTTTGAATAAGGGTCTGTGGCAGGCTGGTGAGTGGATAGAGGCCCAGAGACAGTCTCAGTTCAAAAAAGTAACAATTTTATTATAAATAAACACAAAAATAAAGTGCACAAGGGCAAAATAACAGATACTCAAACACAAATAAAGCAAAAACAAAACTCACAAAAATAAAGTTTCCAGGCTGGGCAATGCCTTCACTGGATTTATCAAAATTCAAAAATCACAAAACCACCACAAACACCAACCTGCTTCCTCAGCTCCCTCCTCTCAAATGAGAAGCAGAGGCCTCCTTTTATGTCAGGTGACTGGGCGCTGATTGATCGTTAATTAACCTAATCAACCCCAGCCACCTGAACATAATAAACCCAGGCAGGTAGGGGAAATTAACCCCATCCCTGCCAATTTAAAAAGGGCAGAGCTTTGTTCTGCCACACACCTCCCCCCATGTACAACGTACACCGGCCACAATCGGCCAACTCCCCCCTTCCCCCCACCCTCCCCCCCCCAAGAGTCCAATTATGTCCCTTGGGTGGGCTGTTATGGTGGGGTGGTGGGCGGGTTGATGTCGGAGCCCCCAAGCCTTCTTTGGTTGAGGGGGCCCCGGATCGCCAAGGTAGTATGGCGACGGCGACCCGGCTCCCTCTGGTGGCAGAG
The DNA here is from genome assembly GCF_017654505.1 of Polyodon spathula. Lineage (NCBI taxonomy): Eukaryota > Metazoa > Chordata > Actinopteri > Acipenseriformes > Polyodontidae > Polyodon > Polyodon spathula. The sequence continues at coordinate 3,308,785 of NC_054542.1, forward strand.
CCGGCGGCGGCAGCGGACCCTCGGCAACCCTAGAAAACAAAAAGGAGACACCAGCAGTCCCAAGCGATGCGGAGCAGCAGGCAACCCCAGGCGATGCGGAGTAGCAGGCAACCCCAGGCGATCCAAATGAGTCATCCCTGAGCGGAGCGGGCGTGGCATCCCTGGGCGGTGCAAGGCAGGCATCCTTGGACGGTGCAAGGCAGGCATTCTTGGTCCATAGCTCCTCCCCTCTGGGCTCTGGGAGCGGCGGCTCCTCCCCTCTGGGCTCTGGGAGCGGCGGCTCCTCCCCTCTGGGCTCTGGGAGCGGCGGCTCCTCCCCTCTGGGCTCTCGAGATGGCGGCGGCTCCTCCCTCTCTGGCTCTCGGGATGGCGGCGGCTCCTCCCTCTCTGGCTCTGGGAGCAGCGGCTCCTCCCTCTCTCTGGCTCTGGGGACGGCGGCTCCTCTCTCCCTCTCTGGCTCTGGGAGCGGCGGCTCCTCCCCCCTCTCTGGCTCTGGGGACGGCGCGGCTCCTCCTCTCTGGCTCTGGGGACGGCGGCTCCTCCTCCCTCTCTGGCTCTGGGGACGGCGGCTCCTCCTCCCTCTCTGGCTCTGGGGACGGCGGCTCCTCCTCCCTCTCTGGCTCTCGGGAAGGCGGCTGCCTTAGGGTGCATCAACCAGTCCCAGATCTCCTGGGACGGTGGTGAAGGTGGTGGTGCTGGAGGTAGTGGGGTGGCCCCTGATGCCTGAGGTGAACACTGCACCTCTTCCTGGGCCTGGTTGTAGGGGAATCCTGCCCAGTTGTGGCCGTCCTCCTCACACCGGCCACACCAGTTTGCCCGTGGCACGTCTGGGCAGGACCGCCAACGATGGTCCTCCTTCCCGCACCAGCAACACCAGGGGAAGAGGCTGGCCCGGTCCTCCAGCGGTGGCTGCAGCAGCTTCTTCGGCTGCTGCGTTTCCTGCCTTTGCCGCTGTCTGCTCTTCTTTCCCATAATCCAAGAAAAAATAAATAAAAATTCTCCCAAAAATTCAAAAATAAATAAATAAATAAAAAATACTGCTCTGAGCCGCTAGGAGGCGTTATCCCGCTGCTGACACCAAATGTGGCAGGCTGGTGAGTGGATAGAGGCCCAGAGACAGTCTCAGTTCAAAAAAAGTAACAATTTTATTATAAATAAACACAAAAATAAAGTGCACAAGGGCAAAATAACAGATACTCAAACACAAATAAAGCAAAAACAAAACTCACAAAAATAAAGTTTCCAGGTTGGGCAATGCCTTCACTGGACCAACCACCAACCACCAACCACCAACCACCAACCACCAACCACCAACCACCAACCACCAACCACCAACCAGCTTCCTCAGCTCCCTCCGCTCAAATGAGAAGCAGAGGCCTCCTTTTATGTCAGGTGGCTGGGCGCTGATTGATCGTTAATTAACCTAATCAACTAATCAACCCCAGCCACCTGAACATAATAAACCCAGGCAGGTAGGGGAAATTAACCCCATCCCTGCCAATTTAAAAAGGGCAGAGCTTTGCTCTGCCACAGGGCCCTACAAGCAATACAGGTTAGATTTCCCATTTAGAAACTGAACTATAATATATTGCATATGCTCTTCAAACCCACACCTCCCCATACAGTACACTGTACAATACTCAACACATGATGGTGTGCATCAAAAAAACTTCTTAAAAATATTTCCAGTTTCTTGGTGTTTGAACAGAAAGAAGGCCCACACACAATGATAAATTGCATCAGCTCCTTAAGCAAGGTATATCTTAAGATTGCTAATAAACCAAATGCAGGTTAATTGCTTGGAGAGCTACCATATCCGTGCATTGCAATTAGTCTGAGAATCACTAATGAGAACTACAGAAGATGTATTCACTTCGGAGCTTATTCTTTGTATTAATAATGATATCATCAAAGGTGCCCTGCTGAAACTCCACACGGGTTAAGAAAACAAGGGACAGCAATTCCTTAGCTTCCTTAACTGGAAGAAAAGGAGTTAGCACAGATAGACTGTGTTCTCTACCAAGCCCTTAGAAATGTATTTTGCAATGACACTCTATCATGCAGCATGTGTGCTGCTACAGTTGTGAATATGACTACAGTAAAAACCACTTGGCTGAGATCAGTGATAAACTGCTTGGAAAAACTGAGGTATTTTTGTTTCTGGTGGGAGATTTATTTTTCCAGATATTTGCTTATACATTTTGTAATGATTACAGTTACATCTTTCAAGGCCAGCAATGTATTCTACAGCAGCCCTCCTTGCATTTATTTACCAAAAAATTTACCAAAACTGGTATTTGTTGTTCTGCTCACATACGTTATTATCCAGATTCACTGGGTCCATTGAGCTGTTTCTAGTGGGAACACATCCATCATTTGGGTTTACTGTGAACTTGATTCAGTTTATCTCAACATCATGGCATAAAACTGAATTATCCATTAAATTATCAGACCATGTTAGTCAGTACTTATAAAGTGGGACTTATCAAGCACCAACCCTTTAAAAGAAATGCTAAAAGAAACACAAATTACATTCTGGGAAATCACAGAGTGCTGTGTTTTTGGTGTTATTTTTCCTGGAATGCACTGACAGTCTACTGTTTTGAGAGCTGTTATTTCTAGACCTCTAGACCGTCCATGTGTTAAAATATAAATAGGGCTTCTGTTATTTGGTTTTTATTCATTTCATTTTTCAGTGCTGATTTAGCTATTTTTGAGTTTTATGTGATTTTTTTGTTTTTTGTTTTCCCCCAGGGCTTTCGCTTTTTATATACTGTATGAATGCATTGTTTTTGGTTACTTTCCATTAATCATTTTAAGTCTCCAATAGAAATGTAGGAATGTGCTGCCACTCAGTAGTAGGAAAGTAATCAGAAGGAATCAATGATAGACAGGTCAGGAAGGAGGGACATTGCTAAGCTGCACTGTGAAATGTAGGGTTTTTTTGTGTGTGTGTTTTTTTGTTTTTTTTTTAAATGGGAAAGGCGTGGTCAATATGAATCGAGTAAACATTTCCACAGATTCTCCTGTATTTGCTGGTGTTTACTGGCTCTACACAATTCAATTGTTTTTGTATCTGGGCTGTTTTATCTGTTTTTATCGGTTAAAGCCGAAAATCCAAAGCCCTAAATATAAACTGAAACTTACTAGGTTATTGAACAAATTTGTTTTCTGCTTTTTTGCAAAATGTTTTGAGATGCTTACCATGATAAGGCACTATATAAATTTAAAGTACAACATTTATTGTTGAATATTGTTTTTTCCCCACACTTTATTGTTTTTTTTTTTTTCAATAAATAGATTCATACATTGGTAAGGAAAAAAATACATAAATCAGCAACACACAGTGTTTAACATTGCAGTAATCAAGCATGGCTTACCATAGTTTTTACACTGCAGGAATAGCATAGAGGAAGAGGAAGATAAACAGAGAGAGAGAGAGAGAGAGAGAGAGAGAGAGAGAGAGAGAGAGAATGGGAGAATGGGAGAAAGGGAACAGCAGGACACAGAGAGAAGAATAGAGAGAAGAGAGACACACTGGGCAGATTTTTCTGTGTGTACCTGGAGTGCACATTTATGTTTGTATCTACTGAGTACATTTCAAATCCAGTGAAAATAAGAGAGAGGGGCAACCACATTTTATTCCAATAAACATTTTTGTCCTATTCAGTTACAGTGATGAGCATTGAGTAATTACCAGACTATGCACTTCAGAGCACTTAAGAGAATACTCACAGCCTGTGATGTTTTACAGTGTCTTTTAGACTTTGTGAAATGGAATGTTTAATTGAAATTGTATTTATACTGTATTGTTCAGGGCTAATGGGACCCAGCTAGTATTGTATCTGGGCTGCTCATACAACCATCCCAAAAACTGATGCAAATGACATACTCTACTTGTTAGAATGAATCAAATATGTATACCTTTTTTTGTGGAACTTGTGCACCACCTTGTGTACATTACAGAGACCAAAACCTGGGCAATGCATCTTACTTGTATACACAGCATTGAATGTGAATGGAAAAACAAAAGATGACAACTCTGACTTTTTTTTTCCCCTGAATAAATTCATTTGGCATCACTTTCAGGAATTTGGGAAATTACTCATGCTCAATGATTCTGGAATCAAACATGCATGTCCATGACACATTGAGTTTGAATGGGGTATAACATTTTATTAAGCTCTGAATGTGTCTTTAGATTTGTTGCATCATTTTATTGAAGTGTAATATTCTTCTACTATACAGCTTATATATCTCATGTGAGTGTTAGGTTTTCTTAGTCATGAAACCACTGGCACAAATAGACTGAGTACGAAGAGTTCAAGGAAATACTCTATTTACTGCAGTGTGTCTTACAAAAGAATCCCTTATTTCTTTATTTCTTAAACTATAAATGATGGGGTTTGCCATTGGGGTTGCAAAGGAGTAGCATACAGCGAGTAAGGTACGTGTATCAGAGGATATATTTTCAATCTTTACAACGATGTAAACAAATCCATTGGAAATGAAATATGTAAGAACAATCATAAGATGTGAAGAACAAGTTGAAAAAGCCTTACGGCGACCGTCACCAGATCGTATTCTGAAAATGCAAATGATTATTCTAATGTAAGACCAAACAACTATCAAAAATGGAATATAAATTACAATCATTGCAACTGCAAGGGCCAGATCGATTAAAAATGTTGTGTCTGTACAGGCCAGTTGAACAACAGGTGGGTAATCACAAAACCAATAGATTACTTTGTTTGGTCCACAAAATGGCAATTGAGTAGCTAAAATCACTGATATGATGGGCCCTAACAACCCTAAAATCCAGGCTATGGCTACAAGTATGACACACGTTCTGTCTGTAATAATAGTACTATAATGCAGAGGCTTACATATAGCAATATACCGGTCATAGGCCATTACAGTCAGAAGAAAGCATTCTGTAGATTCAAAAGATAGAAAGAAATACATTTGTAAAAAGCAACCCTCAAATGAAATCACATTGTCTTTCATCAAACACACTGCTAACATTTTGGGGATAACAGTCGTTGTAATCATTATGTCAACAAAAGACAAATTCCAAAGAAAATAATACATTGGGGTGTGAAGTCTGTGGTCTACCAGTACCAAAACTATAATCACAAGGTTCCCTATCAAAGTTATAAGGTAGACCAACAGAAGGGAGACAGAAAGTTCTGTATAGAACTCTTCAAGACTCCGTTCTCCACCAGCAATGACAAACTCTCTGACTGTAAAATTGCTCCTGTTAGAATCCGGCAACTGGAACATATCTGGAAGACAAAGTACAAAAACGTCATTGTATGTTTTGCTTCTTAAACATTATTACTTACCAAATTATCTTCTAATGTTACTGCGAAAAGAGCATAAATCTGGCATAAAACCATCACTGATATTACAATGAATTTAAGTAACATGCCAACGGCGTACAATAGTGTTTTAAAAAAAAAAAGTGATGTTACATTTCTTTTTCTAAGTGGATTAACAAACACAACTCATAAATAATAATAAAAAAGGCTATGTTAGAAACAGACACAATGAAGTCTATTTACAATAATATTAGAATTTCAAGCCTGTTGTCTATTATCTGTACATTTTTATTTCTACTAACTTATGTGTTATATATAGAAGGTAATGACATGTAAGTATTATAAACAGTACTATCGGTTTTCTAAATAGCAATAATGTTAAAGCTAAGCTTTAGATCTACCGGTAACTTACTTAGCAGGTTTTCTGGTGTTCCTGTACTGATTGATCAAAATGGAATGAATGCTTGGCTATATTTCTGTGAGTTATAATATAGCCTCTGAGTTAAGATGTTGATTGGAATTTAAATTGAGCAGCACAGAAAAACAACACTTACATTTATTAGAGTCAAGGGTGCTCATTATCAAGGGGGCAAATTAAATCTCAATGTACATCTAAGATGTAAGAAGTACAATTAAAAGAACAACATGACAGTGCAGCCCAAGGCTGTGTCTTGTGATGGTGTGTCGTTATGTGGATTGAAATGCAGTATTGGTAATACAAGTGTGTTATGACCCAGGTGGATCTTTTTTAAAGGACTGGTTTAAAGTATAATGTACAGTAACTTGAATGTACTTGAATGTCTCCCACTTAGTATGATGTTCTATTTTTCAGGCAACACGAGGGCAACATTTTCAATACCAGCCAATCAAATTTGATAGTAGTATCACATGATGATAAGGCTTGAACATAACGTCAGACAGACAGTGTATGATGCATTCTGATTCTTGCATTTCATCCAATTAATTATATGTAGCCTATAGATACGCAATACAGTGTGTGTGTGGATAAGCGAATGTTAATGTCCACGATTATTTATTTATTTAGTTATTTCGTTATTTATTTATCAATTTATTTCATTTGTTATACTGTAATTAGTGCATTTTTATATCATAGTCTTTCTTCGCAGCATGTTTATGACAAAAACTTGCATTATGATTGGTTTACCTGTGTGTTGCCTGTGTGTTGCCAGCTTGTCACCAGCTTGTCGATCGCAGGCTTGTCTCCCGTGTGACCGCCTCAAACTGCAAGGCAACACGCAGGCAACAAATGTGCTCCTCCTGTGACCAGGCCTTTAGTGTAAATCACGGTCAGCACATACTAGAAACAAAAAACGTATCCCTCTTCACGCAGTATATAACAAGTAAAAGTTGATTTATATATATATATATATATATATATATATATATATATATATATATATATATATATATATATATATATATATATATATATATATATATATTACATTTGCTTTTGTAATTTCTAAATATTGTTACTTTTCTTAACTTTAATATATGGTAATACTAGTGTTTCAATATAACAAACATGCACATACTGTGCAGTGCTAAAGTGCTTTTATGTATTTATTGTTAATAATACAGTATTTTATGCTTATGTGTAACTATGGAAATTTAACTTGCCCCAATTGTATCTTCTAACTCGGCTTGTGTTTTTGATATTTATAAGAATCATTGGGTCAACCTGGGCCCCCATCGGTTTTACAGCTAAACGAAACACGACCCGTGCAGTGCCTATTTGCTTTGTGCTGAGCAAGGTTGCCCCAATGGTTTCTTGAAATTTGGCTTGTGTTTTTGATATCTCCACTTTAAATGACTGGGCACTTTTGATAACTTGCCGTTTTTTCACAGTTCTGATGTGTTTTTATTTCAGATAAAAAGGACAAGGTGAAGGGATTTTTTTTTTTTTTCTAGAATAATAGAGCAACAATCATAGTTTGCTACCTCTGTTTTCATTCTGTAGTAAATGTAGCCAATATTGTTTTTGTGAATTGGAGTCAGGAGTCTTGTATTTATTGTATTAAAAGTTTTGTGCCGTTTACACTTGGGTATTCTATTTGGATTTAGTGTATTGTGGTGTGGTTTTATCATTTGTTTGTATGTTTCATTATTGTTTCTCTTCAAAAGTTATTCAGAGTACATTCAAGTTACTGTACATTATACTTTAAACCAGTCCTTTAAAAAAGATCCACCTGGGTCATAACACACTTGTATTACCAATACTGCATTTCAATCCACATAACGACACACCATCACAAGACACAGCCTTGGGCTGCACTGTCATGTTGTTCTTTTAATTGTACTTCTTACATCTTAGATGTACATTGAGATTTAATTTGCCCCCTTGATAATGAGCACCCTTGACTCTAATAAATGTAAGTGTTGTTTTTCTGTGCTGCTCAATTTAAATTACAATCAACATCTTAACTCAGAGGCTATATTATAACTCACAGAAATATAGCCAAGCATTCATTCCATTTTGATCAATCAGTACAGGAACACCAGAAAACCTGCTAAGTAAGTTACCGGTAGATCTAAAGCTTAGCTTTATCATTATTGCTAATTAGAAAAATGATAATACTGTTTATAATACTTACATGTCAAATTTGACTGAATATCAAATTAAATCAATATTATTATATTTAATAACGCTAATGTGGTAATATTAGCCTGATTAAAGATAATGTGTGTGCCCTAATTTTAGGAATATCTGTGAAAAAATAGGTGACATTCTAAAAGTGTTCAGTAAAATAAACACAAAGCCACAAGGAAAATAAGACATTTGGGTCTTAGCTGGGACCCCATGTTAATGTGTGTACATGTAAAATAAATAAATAAATAAATAAATAAATAGAAAGGTGTTTGTGTTTTGAATGCTAATGCTGAACTTTTGATACAATGTTATTCATGGCTTTTCATTGACTGAAAGGTAAGAACCAAAACAAACAATTAGCTCATCTTTGCACTTTAGAGCTACAGCTGTTGCCTGGCCTGCCAAGTCTCAACATTTATTTCCAGAAACCACGTCGATCCATTAATTGCATTCAAATGTGTTCCGATTTAACATACAATTGCAAGCAAATCTAAAAAGTTGTCAAAATTGCGAATATGTATTTTTAAAAATTACAGATTCAGTGTAATTTAATGTTTTGGTTACATGGTACACCTGCGTTTAAATCTGTAAGGAAACATACTTAAAGTCCTGCAGTTTTCCAAATGCAATGTCTTTGTTGGCATGCACCTCCAAAACTGGGATTTTTCAAAAGGGATCATCCACGCTGCCAATTTGCAATCCCCTCAACCAATCACAGGCTTCTCCTGAACACACAAAAAAAAGTGGCTATCGTCACAGAGCAGTTTTGCCATGTGGTCAGATAGGCAGACCATACAGAGTTCATATTTTGAATAAGGGCCCTACAAGCAATACAGGTTAGATTTCCCATTTAGAAACTGAACTATAATATATTGCATATACTCTTCAAACCCACACCTCCCCATACAGTACACTGTACAATACTCAACACATGATGGTGTGCATCAAAAAAACTTCTTACATATTTCCAGTTTCTTGGTGTTTGAACAGAAAGAAGGCCCACACACAACGGTAAATTGCATCAGCTCCTTAAGCAAGGTATATCTTAAGATTGCTAATAAACCAAATGCAGGTTAATTGCTTGGAGAGCTACCATATCCTTGCATTGCAATTAGTCTGAGAATCACTAATGAGAACTACAGAAGATGTATTCACTTCGGAGCTTATTCTTTGTATTAATAATTATATCATCAAAGCTGCCCTGCTGAAACTCCACACGGGTTAAGAAAACAAGGGACAGCAATTGCTTAGAGCATTTAACTGGAAGAAAAGGAGTCAGCACAGATAGACTGTGTTCTCTACCAAGCCCTTAGAAATGTATTTTGCAATGGCACTCTGTCATGCAGCATGTGTGCTGCTACAGTTGTGAATATGACTACAGTAAAAACCACTTGGCTGAGATCACTGATAAACTGCTTGGAAAAACTGAGGTATTTTTGTTTCTCGTGGGAGATTTCTTTTTCCAGATATTTGCTTATACATTTTTTTAATGATTACAGTTACATCTTTCAAGGCCAGCAATGTATTCTACAGCAGCCCTCCTTGCTTTTATTTACCATAAAAACTGGTATTTGTTATTCTGCTCACATACGTTATTATCCAGATTCACTGGGTCCAATGAGCTGTTTCTAGTGGGAACACATCCATCACTCAGGTTTACTGTGAACTTGATTCAGTTTATCTCAACATCATGGCATAAAACTGAATTATCCATTAAAGTATCAGACCATGTTAGTCAGTACTTATCAAGCGGGACTTATCAAGCACCAACCCTTTAAAAGAAATGCTAAAAGAAACACAAATTACATTCTGGGAAATCACAGAGTGCTATGTTTTTGGTGTTATTTTTCCTGGAATGCACTGACAGTCTACTGTTTTGAGAGCTGTTATTTCTAGACCTCTAGACCGTCCATGTGTTAAAATATAAATAGGGCTTCTGTTATTTGGTTTTTATTCATTTCATTTTTCAGTGCTGATTTTAGCTATTTTTGAGTTTTATGTGATTTTTTTTTTTTTGTTTTCCCCCAGGGCTTTCGCTTTTTATATACTGTATGAATGCATTGTTTTTGGTTACTTTCCATTAATCATTTTAAGTCTCCAATAGAAATGTAGGAATGTGCTGCCACTCAGTAGTAGGAAAGTAATCAGAAGGAATCAATGATAGACAGGTCAGGAAGGAGGGACATTGCTAAGCTGCACTGTGAAATGTAGGGTTTTTTTGTGTGTGTGTTTTTTTGTTTTTTTTTTAAATGGGAAAGGCGTGGTCAATATGAATCGAGTAAACATTTCCACAGATTCTCCTGTATTTGCTGGTGTTTACTGGCTCTACACAATTCAATTGTTTTTGTATCTGGGCTGTTTTATCTGTTTTTATCGGTTAAAGCCGAAAATCCAAAGCCCTAAATATAAACTGAAACTTACTAGGTTATTGAACAAATTTGTTTTCTGCTTTTTTGCAAAATGTTTTGAGATGCTTACCATGATAAGGCACTATATAAATTTAAAGTACAACATTTATTGTTGAATATTGTTTTTTCCCCACACTTTATTGTTTTTTTTTTTTTCAATAAATAGATTCATACATTGGTAAGGAAAAAAATACATAAATCAGCAACACACAGTGTTTAACATTGCAGTAATCAAGCGTGGCTTACCATAGTTTTTACACTGCAGGAATAGCATAGAGGAAGAGGAAGATAAACAGAGAGAGAGAGAGAGAGAGAGAGAGAGAATGGGAGAATGGGAGAAAGGGAACAGCAGGACACAGAGAGAAGAATAGAGAGAAGAGAGACACACTGGGCAGATTTTTCTGTGTGTACCTGGAGTGCACATTTATGTTTGTATCTACTGAGTACATTTCAAATCCAGTGAAAATAAGAGGGAGGTGCAGCCACATTTTATTCCAATAAACATTTTTGTCCTATTCAGTTACAGTGATGAGCATTGAGTAATTACCAGACTCTGCACTTCAGAGCACTTAAGAGAATACTCACAGCCTGTGATGTTTTACAGTGTCTTTTAGACTTTGTGAAATGGAATGTTTAATTGAAATTGTATTTATACTGTATTGTTCAGGGCTAATGGGACCCAGCTAGTATTGTATCTGGGCTGCTCATACAACCATCCCAAAAACTGATGCAAATGACATACTCTACTTGTTAGAATGAATCAAATATGTATACCTTTTTTTGTGGAACTTGTGCACTACCTTGTGTACATTACAGAGACCAAAACCTGGGCAATGCATCTTACTTGTATACACAGCATTGAATGTGAATGGAAAAACAAAAGAGGACAACCTTGACTTTTTTTCCCCTCAATAAATTCATTTGGCATCACTTTCAGGAATTTGGGAAATTACTCATGCTCAATGATTCTGGAATCAAACATGCATGTCCATGACACATTGAGTTTGAATGGGGTATAACATCTTATTAAGCTCTGAATGTGTCTTTAGATTTGTTGCATCATTTTATTGAAGTGTAATATTCTTCTACTATACAGCTTATATATCTCATGTGAGTGTTAGGTTTTCTTAGTCATGAAACCACTGGCACAAATAGACTGAGTACGAAGAGTTCAAGAAAATACTCTATTTACTGCAGTGTGTCTTACAAAAGAATCCCTTATTTCTTTATTTCTTAAACTATAAATGATGGGGTTTGCCATTGGGGTTGCAAAGGAGTAGCATACAGCGAGTAAGGTACATGTATCAGAGGATATATTTTCAATCTTTACAACGATGTAAACAAATCCATTGGAAATGAAATATGTAAGAACAATCATAAGATGTGAAGAACAAGTTGAAAAAGCCTTACGGCGACCGTCACCAGATCGTATTCTGAAAATGCAAATGATTATTCTAATGTAAGACCAAACAACTATCAAAAATGGAATATAAATTACAATCATTGCAACTGCAAGGGCCAGATCGATTAAAAGTGTTGTGTCTGTACAGGCCAGTTGAACAACGGGTGGGTAATCACAAAACCAATAGATTAGTTTGTTTGGTCCACAAAATGGCAACTGAGCAGCTAAAATCACTGATATGATGGGCCCTAACAACCCTAAAATCCAGGCTATGGCTACAAGTATGACACACGTTCTGTCTGTAATAATAGTACTATAATGCAGAGGCTTACATATAGCAATATACCGGTCATAGGCCATTACAGTCAGAAGAAAGCATTCTGTAGATTCAAAAGATAGAAAGAAATACATTTGTAAAAAGCAACCCTCAAATGAAATCACATTGTCTTTCATCAAACACACTGCTAACATTTTGGGGATAACAGTCGTTGTAATCATTATGTCAACAAAAGACAAATTCCAAAGAAAATAATACATTGGGGTGTGAAGTCTGTGGTCTACCAGTACCAAAACTATAATCACAAGGTTCCCTATCAAAGTTATAAGGTAGACCAACAGAAGGGAGACAGAAAGTTCTGTATAGAACTCTTCAAGACTCCGTTCTCCACCAGCAATGACAAACTCTCTGACTGTAAAATTGCTCCTGTTAGAATCCGGCAACTGGAACATATCTGGAAGACAAAGTACAAAAACGTCATTGTATGTTTTGCTTCTTAAACATTATTACTTACCAAATTATCTTCTAATGTTACTGCGAAAAGAGCATAAATCTGGCATAAAACCATCACTGATATTACAATGAATTTAAGTAACATGCCAACGGCGTACAATAGTGTTTTAAAAAAAAAAAGTGATGTTACATTTCTTTTTCTAAGTGGATTAACAAACACAACTCATAAATAATAATAAAAAAGGCTATGTTAGAAACAGACACAATGAAGTCTATTTACAATAATATTAGAATTTCAAGCCTGTTGTCTATTATCTGTACATTTTTATTTCTACTAACTTATGTGTTATATATAGAAGGTAATGACATGTAAGTATTATAAACAGTACTATCGGTTTTCTAAATAGCAATAATGTTAAAGCTAAGCTTTAGATCTACCGGTAACTTACTTAGCAGGTTTTCTGGTGTTCCTGTACTGATTGATCAAAATGGAATGAATGCTTGGCTATATTTCTGTGAGTTATAATATAGCCTCTGAGTTAAGATGTTGATTGGAATTTAAATTGAGCAGCACAGAAAAACAACACTTACATTTATTAGAGTCAAGGGTGCTCATTATCAAGGGGGCAAATTAAATCTCAATGTACATCTAAGATGTAAGAAGTACAATTAAAAGAACAACATGACAGTGCAGCCCAAGGCTGTGTCTTGTGATGGTGTGTCGTTATGTGGATTGAAATGCAGTATTGGTAATACAAGTGTGTTATGAACCAGGTGGATCTTTTTTAAAGGACTGGTTTAAAGTATAATGTACAGTAACTTGAATGTACTTGAATGTCTCCCACTTAGTATGATGTTCTATTTTTCAGGCAACACGAGGGCAACATTTTCAATACCAGCCAATCAAATTTGATAGTAGTATCACATGATGATAAGGCTTGAACATAACGTCAGACAGACAGTGTATGATGCATTCTGATTCTTGCATTTCATCCAATTAATTATATGTAGCCTATAGATACGCAATACAGTGTGTGTGTGGATAAGCGAATGTTAATGTCCACGATTATTTATTTATTTAGTTATTTCGTTATTTATTTATCAATTTATTTCATTTGTTATACTGTAATTAGTGCATTTTTATATCATAGTCTTTCTTCGCAGCATGTTTATGACAAAAACTTGCATTATGATTGGTTTACCTGTGTGTTGCCTGTGTGCCAGCTTGTCACCAGCTTGTCGATCGCAGGCTTGTCTCCCGTGTGACCGCCTCAAACTGCAAGGCAACACGCAGGCAACAAATGTGCTCCTCCTGTGACCAGGCCTTTTGTGTAAATCACGGCCAGCACATACTAGAAACAAAAAACGTATCCCTCTTCACGCGGTATATAACAAGTAAAAGTTGATTTATATATATATATATATATATATATATATATATATATATATATATATATATATATATATATATATATATATATATATATATATATATATATATATATTTGCTTTTGTAATTTCTAAATATTGTTACTTTTCTTAACTTTAATATATGGTAATACTAGTGTTTCAATATAACAAACATGCACATACTGTGCAGTGCTAAAGTGCTTTTATGTATTTATTGTTAATAATACAGTATTTTATACTTATGTGTAACTATGGAAATTTAACTTGCCCCAATTGTATCTTCTAACTCGGCTTGTGTTTTTGATATTTATAAGAATCATTGGGTCAACCTGGGCCCCCATCGGTTTTACAGCTGTGCCTATTTGCTTTGTGCTGAGCAAGGTTGCCCCAAATGGTTTCTTGAAATTTGGCTTGTGTTTTTGATATCTCCACTTTAAATGACTGGGCACTTTTGATAACTTGCCGTTTTTTCACAGTTCTGATGTGTTTTTATTTCAGATAAAAAGGACAAGGTGAAGGGATTTTTTTTTTTTTTCTAGAATAATAGAGCAACAATCATAGTTTGCTACCTCTGTTTTCATTCTGTAGTAAATGTAGCCAATATTGTTTTTGTGAATTGGAGTCAGGAGTCTTGTATTTATTGTATTAAAAGTTTTGTGCCGTTTACACTTGGGTATTCTATTTGGATTTAGTGTATTGTGGTGTGGTTTTATCATTTGTTTGTATGTTTCATTATTGTTTCTCTTCAAAAGTTATTCAGAGTACATTCAAGTTACTGTACATTATACTTTAAACCAGTCCTTTAAAAAAGATCCACCTGGGTCATAACACACTTGTATTACCAATACTGCATTTCAATCCACATAACGACACACCATCACAAGACACAGCCTTGGGCTGCACTGTCATGTTGTTCTTTTAATTGTACTTCTTACATCTTAGATGTACATTGAGATTTAATTTGCCCCCTTGATAATGAGCACCCTTGACTCTAATAAATGTAAGTGTTGTTTTTCTGTGCTGCTCAATTTAAATTCCAATCAACATCTTAACTCAGAGGCTATATTATAACTCACAGAAATATAGCCAAGCATTCATTCCATTTTGATCAATCAGTACAGGAACACCAGAAAACCTGCTAAGCAAGTTACCGGTAGATCTAAAGCTTAGCTTTATCATTATTGCTAATTAGAAAAACGATAATACTGTTTATAATACTTACATGTCAAATTTGACTGAATATCAAATTAAATCAATATTATTATATTTAATAACGCTAATGTGGTAATATTAGCCTGATTAAAGATAATGTGTGTGCCATAATGTTAGGAATATCTGTGAAAAAATAGGTGACATTCTAAAAGTGTTCAGTAAAATAAACACAAAGTCACAAAGAAAATAAGACATTTGGGTCTTAGCTGGGACCCCGTGTTAATGTGTGTACATGTAAAATAAATAAATAAATAAAAAGGTGTTTGTGTTTTGAATGCTAATGCTGAACTTTTGATACAATGTTATTCATGGCTTTTCATTGACTGAAAGGTAAGAACCAAAACAAACAATTAGCTCATCTTTGCACTTTAGAGCTACAGCTGTTGCCTGGCCTGCCAAGTCTCAACATTTATTTCCAGAAACCACGTCGTTCCATTAATTGCATTCAAATGTGTTCCGATTTAAAATACAATTGCAAGCAAATCTAAAAAGTTGTCAAAATTGCGAATATGTATTTTTAAAAATTACAGATTCAGTGTAATTTAATGTTTTGGTTACATGGTACACCTGCGTTTAAATCTGTAAGGAAACATACTTAAAGTCCTGCAGTTTTCCAAATGCAATGTCTTTGTTGGCATGCACCTCCAAAACTGGGATTTTTCAAAAGGGATCATCCACGCTGCCAATTTGCAATCCCCTCAACCAATCACAGGCTTCTCCTGAACACACAAAAAAAAGTGGCTATCGTCACAGAGCAGTTTTGCCATGTGGTCAGATAGGCAGACCATACAGAGTTCATATTTTGAATAAGGGCCCTACAAGCAATACAGGTTAGATTTCCCATTTAGAAACTGAACTATAATATATTGCATATACTCTTCAAACCCACACCTCCCCATACAGTACACTGTACAATACTCAACACATGATGGTGTGCATCAAAAAAACTTCTTACATATTTCCAGTTTCTTGGTGTTTGAACAGAAAGAAGGCCCACACACAACGGTAAATTGCATCAGCTCCTTAAGCAAGGTATATCTTAAGATTGCTAATAAACCAAATGCAGGTTAATTGCTTGGAGAGCTACCATATCCTTGCATTGCAATTAGTCTGAGAATCACTAATGAGAACTACAGAAGATGTATTCACTTCGGAGCTTATTCTTTGTATTAATAATTATATCATCAAAGCTGCCCTGCTGAAACTCCACACGGGTTAAGAAAACAAGGGACAGCAATTGCTTAGAGCATTTAACTGGAAGAAAAGGAGTCAGCACAGATACACTGTGTTCTCTACCAAGCCCTTAGAAATGTATTTTGCAATGGCACTCTGTCATGCAGCATGTGTGCTGCTACAGTTGTGAATATGACTACAGTAAAAACCACTTGGCTGAGATCACTGATAAACTGCTTGGAAAAACTGAGGTATTTTTGTTTCTCGTGGGAGATTTCTTTTTCCAGATATTTGCTTATACATTTTTTTAATGATTACAGTTACATCTTTCAAGGCCAGCAATGTATTCTACAGCAGCCCTCCTTGCTTTTATTTACCATAAAAACTGGTATTTGTTATTCTGCTCACATACGTTATTATCCAGATTCACTGGGTCCAATGAGCTGTTTCTAGTGGGAACACATCCATCACTCAGGTTTACTGTGAACTTGATTCAGTTTATCTCAACACCATGGCATAAAACTGAATTATCCATTAAAGTATCAGACCATGTTAGTCAGTACTTATCAAGCGGGACTTATCAAGCACCAACCCTTTAAAAGAAATGCTAAAAGAAACACAAATTACATTCTGGGAAATCACAGAGTGCTATGTTTTTGGTGTTATTTTTCCTGGAATGCACTGACAGTCTACTGTTTTGAGAGCTGTTATTTCTAGACCTCTAGACCGTCCATGTGTTAAAATATAAATAGGGCTTCTGTTATTTGGTTTTTATTCATTTCATTTTTCAGTGCTGATTTTAGCTATTTTTGAGTTTTATGTGATTTTTTTTTTTTTTGTTTTCCCCCAGGGCTTTCGCTTTTTATATACTGTATGAAATGCATTGTTTTTGGTTACTTTCCATTAATCATTTTAAGTCTCCAATAGAAATGTAGGAATGTGCTGCCACTCAGTAGTAGGAAAGTAATCAGAAGGAATCAATGATAGACAGGTCAGGAAGGAGGGACATTGCTAAGCTGCACTGTGAAATGTAGGGTTTTTTTGTGTGTGTGTTTTTTTTTGTTTTTTTTTTAAATGGGAAAGGCGTGGTCAATATGAATCGAGTAAACATTTCCACAGATTCTCCTGTATTTGCTGGTGTTTACTGGCTCTACACAATTCAATTGTTTTTGTATCTGGGCTGTTTTATCTGTTTTTATCGGTTAAAGCCGAAAATCCAAAGCCCTAAATATAAACTGAAACTTACTAGGTTATTGAACAAATTTGTTTTCTGCTTTTTTGCAAAATGTTTTGAGATGCTTACCATGATAAGGCACTATATAAATTTAAAGTACAACATTTATTGTTGAATATTGTTTTTTCCCCACACTTTATTGTTTTTTTTTTTTCAATAAATAGATTCATACATTGGTAAGGAAAAAAATACATAAATCAGCAACACACAGTGTTTAACATTGCAGTAATCAAGCATGGCTTACCATAGTTTTTACACTGCAGGAATAGCATAGAGGAAGAGGAAGATAAACAGAGAAAGAGAGAGAGAGAGAGAGAGAGAGAGAGAGAGAGAATGGGAGAATGGGAGAAAGGGAACAGCAGGACACAGAGAGAAGAATAGAGAGAAGAGAGACACACTGGGCAG
Organism: Polyodon spathula; assembly: GCF_017654505.1. Lineage (NCBI taxonomy): Eukaryota > Metazoa > Chordata > Actinopteri > Acipenseriformes > Polyodontidae > Polyodon > Polyodon spathula. Next base: position 3,326,691 of record NC_054542.1, read on the forward strand.
ATTTTTCTGTGTGTACCTGGAGTGCACATTTATGTTTGTATCTACTGAGTACATTTCAAATCCAGTGAAAATAAGAGAGAGGGGCAACCACATTTTATTCCAATAAACATTTTTGTCCTATTCAGTTACAGTGATGAGCATTGAGTAATTACCAGACTCTGCACTTCAGAGCACTTAAGAGAATACTCACAGCCTGTGATGTTTTACAGTGTCTTTTAGACTTTGTGAAATGGAATGTTTAATTGAAATTGTATTTATACTGTATTGTTCAGGGCTAATGGGACCCAGCTAGTATTGTATCTGGGCTGCTCATACAACCATCCCAAAAACTGATGCAAATGACATACTCTACTTGTTAGAATGAATCAAATATGTATACCTTTTTTTGTGGAACTTGTGCACTACCTTGTGTACATTACAGAGACCAAAACCTGGGCAATGCATCTTACTTGTATACACAGCATTGAATGTGAATGGAAAAACAAAAGAGGACAACCTTGACTTTTTTTCCCCTGAATAAATTCATTTGGCATCACTTTCAGGAATTTGGGAAATTACTCATGCTCAATGATTCTGGAATCAAACATGCATGTCCATGACACATTGAGTTTGAATGGGGTATAACATCTTATTAAGCTCTGAATGTGTCTTTAGATTTGTTGCATCATTTTATTGAAGTGTAATATTCTTCTACTATACAGCTTATATATCTCATGTGAGTGTTAGGTTTTCTTAGTCATGAAACCACTGGCACAAATAGACTGAGTACAAAGAGTTCAAGAAAATACTCTATTTACTGCAGTGTGTCTTACAAAAGAATCCCTTATTTCTTTATTTCTTAAACTATAAATGATGGGGTTTGCCATTGGGGTTGCAAAGGAGTAGCATACAGCGAGTAAGGTACGCGTATCAGAGGATATATTTTCAATCTTTACAACGATGTAAACAAATCCATTGGAAATGAAATATGTAAGAACAAGAATCAGATGTGAAGAACAAGTTGAAAAAGCCTTACGGCGACCGTCACCAGATCGTATTCTGAAAATGCAAATGATTATTCTAATGTAAGACCAAACAACTATCAAAAATGGAATATAAATTACAATCATTGCAACTGCAAGGGCCAGATCGATTAAAAATGTTGTGTCTGTACAGGCCAGTTGAACAACAGGTGGGTAATCACAAAACCAATAGATTAGTTTGTTTGGTCCACAAAATGGCAACTGAGCAGCTAAAATCACTGATATGATGGGCCCTAACAACCCTAAAATCCAGGCTATGGCTACAAGTATGACACACGTTCTGTCTGTAATAATAGTACTATAATGCAGAGGCTTACATATAGCAATATACCGGTCATAGGCCATTACAGTCAGAAGAAAGCATTCAGTACATTCAAAAGATAGAAAGAAATACATTTGTAAAAAGCAACCCTCAAATGAAATCACATTGTCTTTCATCAAACACACTGCTAACATTTTGGGGATAACAGTCGTTGTAATCATTATGTCAACAAAAGACAAATTCCAAAGAAAATAATACATTGGGGTGTGAAGTCTGTGGTCTACCAGTACCAAAACTATAATCACAAGGTTCCCTATCAAAGTTATAAGGTAGACCAACAGAAGGGAGACAGAAAGTTCTGTATAGAACTCTTCAAGACTCCGTTCTCCACCAGCAATGACAAACTCTCTGACTGTAAAATTGCTCCTGTTAGAATCCAGCAACTGGAACATATCTGGAAGACAAAGTACAAAAACGTCATTGTATGTTTTGCTTCTTAAACATTATTACTTATCAAATTATCTTCTAATGTTACTGCGAAAAGAGCATAAATCTGGCATAAAACCATCACTGATATTACAATTAATTTAAGTAACATGCCAACGGCGTACAATAGTGTTTTAAAAAAAAAAAAGTGATGTTACATTTCTTTTTCTAAGTGGATTAACAAACACAACTCATAAATAATAATAAAAAAGGCTATGTTAGAAACAGACACAATGAAGTCTATTTACAATAATATTAGAATTTCAAGCCTGTTGTCTATTATCTGTACATTTTTATTTCTACTAACTTATGTGTTATATATAGAAGGTAATGACATGTAAGTATTATAAACAGTACTATCGGTTTTCTAATTAGCAATAATGATAAAGCTAAGCTTTAGATCTACCGGTAACTTACTTAGCAGGTTTTCTGGTGTTCCTGTACTGGTTGATCAAAATGGAATGAATGCTTGGCTATATTTCTGTGAGTTATAATATAGCCTCTGAGTTAAGATGTTGATTGGAATTTAAATTGAGCAGCACAGAAAAACAACACTTACATTTATTAGAGTCAAGGGTGCTCATTATCAAGGGGGCAAATTAAATCTCAATGTGTCTCCTTAGCTAAGATGTAAGAAGTACAATTAAAAGAATAACATGACAGTGCAGCCCAAGGCTGTGTCTTGTGACAGTGAGTTATTAATGTAGAATCAAAATATAATAATTGTTCTGTATTATGACCCAGGTGGTTCTTTTTTAAAGGACTGGTTTAAAGTATAATGTACAGTAGCTTGAATGTACTCTGAATAACTTTTGAAGAGAAACAATAATGAAACATACAAACAAATGATAAAACCACACCACAATACACTAAATCCAAATAGAATACCCAAGTGTAAACGGCACAAAACTTTTAATACAATAAATACACGACTCCTGACTCCAATTCACAAAAACAATATTGGCTACATCTACTACAGAATGAAAACAGAGGTAGCAAACTATGATTGTTGCTCTATTATTCTAGAAAAAAAAAATCCCTTCACCTTGTCCTTTTTATCTGAAATAAAAACACATCAGAACTGTGAAAAAACGGCAAGTTATCAAAAGTGCCCAGCCATTTCAAGTGGAGATTTAGTTAACATATGATGGAAACACTCATCTTACCATATATTAAGGTTAATAAAAGTTCATTTATTTTGGGTTTGTGACCACATATTTATATACACAATATTTAGAAATTACAAAGGCAAATGTAAAAAAAAAAAAACAGCAAATATTAATTTATTTAACTTTTACTCATTATATATTGTGGAAAAAGGTCTATGGTTTTGTTTGTATCCTAGTATGTGCTGACCGTAACTTACACGTAGCGTCACTTCCACATATGCTTCAAGCTCAAGTTCTTGGTTATCTGCTTGTGGTGGTCCGAGGTTTTCGTGCCCAGGGCCGGATTAACCTTTTGTGGGCCTTAACTTTAGCCCAATGCACTCACCAGATTGAGTTGTAAATAACCACATCATCAATATACACTGCTGCATATTCATAATGTGGGCGTAAGACTTGGTCCCTCAGTCTCTGAACGGCAGTGGGCACACCATGTAGCCCAAACAGCCCTTGAGGGGTTGAAAATGCAGTTTTCTCTCTAGAACTGTGGGTTAAGGGGATCTGCCAGTATCCCTTTGTCAGGTCCAGAGTAGAGATAAACTTCACCATTCCCCATCTATTTAGAAACTCATCGACCAGATATCTGTATGGTATATATGGTCGAAAAACTGTACTTGCTCTAGCTACAAACTAACTGCGTCATCTGTCCCTCTGCCTGAACCAGTATTGTTAAATACCAGAATACCAGATTACAAAAAATACATTCTGTAGGCATTACTAAAATAACAGTGGAGGATGAGCCCTCATTGTATATGAGACTTTTTCTTTTGTGCTCCTCGGAATATCATTCCAACTTTTTTTAATCTCTTCCACCGTTCTTTTAATAATGCCTACACTCTAAGAAGTAAAGGCTCTCGTTAGAACCACTGTGGAGACCTTTTTAGGTGTTTCTAAGAACCCTTTTTACATGGATTCTATATTCTCTATTTGCAGACTTTCTTTTTTGTCATGTAAGCTATGAAACATGTATTGAAAACTCGAGTTCGCAAAACAATACGGTACCGGTATTATAAACCGTAATTCACAAACTGACTTGATCAGAGGGTTAAAAAATTAGCTCTTTGCAAAATGTTATTAAATGTTTCTTTGTCCTTAAAAACGATGTCTCCTTCTTGCTGCAGACAAGCCTCCCACATCACCTTCATTTTTATATAGCCTACTGTCTGAATGCGGCAAATTAACACCTGCTTTTCAGAGTTCTTAAAATAATCACGCAAATACGAGGCCTGCATTTACCAGCAGCTTTAATAAATTAGACGGAATATTTAACAGACCTCATTTGCAAAATCCCCTCCCAATTTTAGTGGTTTTGTTCAAAAACACCCCAGAATTACATATGCATATACAGAATTACAGGTATCCCGTCAATTTGTCACACACTTTTCATCACCAACAATTCATCGCCAACAATTAATCACCCGCAACAATTCATCACAGACAATAACTCACTGATTAGGGTTAGGGTTATAAGCGCCGCACCGGTCATTTTCACCTGTAGCGTTTTAATCAGCTGTGATATGATAATGTACCCTCCGTGATAAATTGTTCTTGATGAATTGTTGGTGATAAATTGTCATAGACCCAGAATTACATAAGCATCAAGGCTAAAGCACACAGAGACATTGCCCCCGCAAATCACGTATTAATTGTGTGTTTATGCCATTGCATGGGTTTTATAAATCCCATCCAAAAATTCAAAACCCTCAGCACCTGTTTTACGGTCGTGAAACATGCGCAGTCCTTTTATAAATCTGGGCCTCAATGTTTTGAACGTACGTTGAAAACACTCCAAAGTGTTTTTGTGTGACTGCTTTGACCGTACCACACTGGGAGGGATTTTCCCCCTATACTGCAACAAATGGGGTGGATTTCAAAACGTTAGGGTGGAATGGCAACAAAAGACCCTTTTACAGATGCAAAAAATGTAAAACATAATTTCTACTATTCCACTTACATTTTTAAACAGTTTGTGTGGCCTTCAGGAAGTTGTCCTGCCAAAACCTTGAGAAAAAAACATTATGCATTCTAAAATAGATACATAAACGCCTTGTTTTCATAAAAGTTAAATCTAATGTGTACAGCGAATTGTGATTTGTTTATTATTCTAATTAATTCAGATATATCAGTTTTCATTTCTGAATCATTAGTTTGGGGAAAACCTGATTTCCTGTAAAGGTACTGAATATTTTAAAGAAATACATGTGTGTTAGAATGACCTCTTGTCCTGTCCTTACATTGTCTTGATGAGCTGGAGTAATTCCCATCACGATTTCACCACAAATCGAGGCCCATCTCAATCCAGTATTTTTGGATGCCAGCATCAACAATCTGCAACAGGCAGCATCGCAGGATGGTATATTATTATTATTATTATTATTATTATTATTATTATTATTATTATTATTATTATTATTAATGGGCAGGTTGCTGTTTTGTGACTGTGGCAAAAGGATTTCATCAGAAGCAGCATAATAAGAGCGCCCATGTTTGTCAGAGCCATTGCCAGTGTAGGCCAGAGTACCAAGTAAAGTTACTGTTCATTCACAAAGAAATAAATCATTTAATATAAATGATATACACGTCACAATAAGTGCGTTCCCTAGTATATTTCCATGTTGACAAAATAAGTTAATTGTCATTAAACTCGGGTGTCCTGTAATACATATTCATATGCATGTTGATTAAAACTCCCTGGGGTCTTCAAAAACGTTTTTTTGTGTTTTTTTGCCTGAGATGCGTGCGACTTAAAATATAAATAAATTGTATAATATAAATGATATAGACATCAAAATTAATTGTGTTCCCTCGTATATTTCCATGTTTACCTTACTTTGGGGACTTATTTCTCTTACTGTATGAAAGGTTTTGACTTTTTTTCTACATTTCACCTAAGAGTGTTGGGAACTACAAATTAAAAGTGAGATGGTGCTTTTGGCTGATTTACCTTTGCTGTGCCAATACCTTGAAAACACATAAACTACATACTTGCTGTATATAGAGACTCTGGCAGTTCTCTCGCTGATAACTTGGCACGGGGATCTACCGTTCCTCTAGAGTTAGACAATTCCAAGGCTATGCCAATATTTCATATAGTACGCATCATAAATATGCACCACTAATTAAAAGCACACTTCATTAAAAAGTGTGTTTGCAATGACTTTGTAAGATTTTAGAATGATATTACAGAAACTTTCAAATTTTATTTACCTAATCGTTACCATCTCGGTTAACTCACCTGTAATTGGAGCTGCTTTTTGTTTGTTTGTTTGTTTTGGGTTTTTTTGTATCTCCAAGCATGGCAAAACATAATTATTTATTAAATGTTTCTATTAAGATTCCCTCATAGCACAACAGGGACTCCTTAATGTGCTGTGCTCAAGCTGTGCCCACCTGTTACCACCACTACTAATTAAATTGCATTGATTTTTTTTAACTATGCAAGTTGATCCTTGCTTTGTTTTTTGGTTACTCAGCATCAGAATCGCTACACTGGAACAAGAACTTCATAAAAATGTGTCCAGTAAAATATGTACAATTCTTAACTGCAATTAATTTAAAAAGAAAGGCTATAACTATAATCATTAATAGAAAAGTATTTTGTATTAAAATATTTTTCAACCGGGGGATTGGATGCTATGATTTTATATGCCATAAACTTATCCCCATAATCTGACACTCTCAATAATTTACGATAATTATGTTTCATGACAATTGGTGCAGTTCTCCAAATACAGTATATGCAAACTTGTAAGTGTGACATACATGTAAGTGTGACAAACATGTAAGTGTGACATACAGATGTACAGATGTAAACACCCAAAACACCCAAAACACCCAAAACACCCCTGTATTTCTCCAGAATCTGGAATTGTCGATAAATGATGCTAAATAATGTTTATATCAAGGTTTATGACAATTGGATAAGCGGATCTCCAGACATATATAACAATGTGTGAAGCCTCCAATATATTATGCCTTCGCAGGGTATTTCATCTGAGCCTGTAGTGGCAGAGCTTTTAAAGTACAGCAAAGCTGGTGGGAACCTGTAATCTACCAGTGCGAGCTGCAAGAGGAGATACTTGAGTTCACAGAGGACACTTGGATTGATTTGAATCATAGCTGATTTGAGGAGTATTCACTCCTCAAAAAAAAAATACAATGCTTTTTGACGAATTCCAAAAATGACAAGTTTTGGTTATTATTAGACGGCTAACACAATCTGGAGCTTAAGGCCGGCACTAAACCCGAACAACACTGCACCATTGTACACAGATAAATTGTATTACAGCACAAGCACTATAGCACTCACTCTGGACTCTGTCTTTGTGTGTGTTCTACTGTGATTATTATGTAATTATTATTTACTGTGATTACTATATGATTATTATTTACGAACTATGTCTTATTATTTTGGGACTGCAACCTGCTTTTTTGGAGCAGTGCAATACACATTGTTGTGTATTGCCTGGGATTATTATTTGTGGTCACCAGACCAGGATTATAAAAATAAAACCTGTTTGGATTGTGAACATTGTTTTCTGTTTCATAATCACATCACCACTACACTGTGCACTGCAAACCACTTTGCCACACGTGGTGTCAGAACACAGAGTGGATCGCGCTACACTATCGGCGCTGCTGGAGATGCAGCAGACGGGAGGTCAAGGAGAGAAGGAGAGAGGAGAGGTACACGGCTCTGATTGAGAGGGTCGGTATTGCGATGCTACCCAACGCATCCCCCAGGTGTGATAACAGCCACAAAGGCGAGGGCACAGAAAATGGCAGTGGAGGATGACCCGGAAGCATACCTGGACTTATTTGAGCGGTTTGATACCACCCGTCATGGCCAAAGGAGTTCTGGGTTAGCCAGCTGGGACCCTGCTTGATCAGAGAGGCCCAAGCAGCCTACCAGGCCATGACAGACTCCAACGGCAACCAATAGGACCTGGTAAAGCATGCCATTCTTCGTCGGGAGACACACAGGGCACAGTTCAGGGAGTACCAGAGATCCCCGGATACACGCCCCAGAGTTGTCTCGCAGCTGCTGTGTGACCACATGGTGCACTGGCTAAACCCCGCCCAGAATACGGGCATACAGATGGGCGAGGCTATCATCACAGAGCAGTTTTGCCATGTGGTCAGACAGGCAGACCATACAGAGTTCATATTTTGAATAAGGGCCCTACAAGCAATACAGGTTAAAAAGACAGCCATTTCCCCTTTGGAAACTGAACTATAATATATTGCATATACTTTTCAAACCCACACCTCCCCATACAGTACACTGTACAATACTCAACACATGATGATGTGCATCAAAAAAACTTCTTACATATTTCCAGTTTCTTGGTGTTTGAACGGAAAGAAGGCACACGCACAGTGATAAATTGCATCAGCTCCTTAAGCAAGGTATATCTTAAGATTGCTAATAAACCAAATGCAGGTTAATTGCTTGGAGAGCTGCCGTATCCTTGCATTGCAATTAGTCTGAGAATCACTAATGAGAACTACAGAAGATGTATTCACTTCGGAGCTTATTATTTTTATTAATAATGATATCATCAAAGCTGCCCTGCTGAAACTCCACACGGGTTAAGAAAACAAGGGACAGCAATTGCTTAGAGCATTTAACTGGAAGAAAAGGAGTCAGCACAGATACACTGTGTTCTCCACCAAGCCCTTAGAAATGTATTTTGCAATAGCACTCTATCATGCAGCATGTGTGCTGCTACAGTTGTGAATATGACTACAGAAAAAACCACTTGGCTGAGATCACTGATAAACTGCTTGGAAAAACTGGGTATTTTTGTTTCTCGTGGGAGAGTTCTTTTTCCAGATATTTGCTTATACATTTTTTAAATAATTACAGTTACATCTTTCAAGGCCAGCAATGTATTCTACAGCAGCCCTCCTTGCTTTTATTTACCATAAAAACTGGTATTTGTTGTTCTGCTCACATACGTTATTATCCAGATTCACTGGGTCCAATGAGCTGTTTCTAGTGGGAACACATCCATCACTCAGGTTTACTGTGAACTTGATTCAGTTTATCTCAACATCATGGCATAGAACTGAATTATCCATTAAAGAATCAGACCATGTTAGTCCGTACTTATCAAGCGGGACTTATCAAGCACCAACCCTTTAAAAGAAATGCTAAAAGAAACACAAATTACATTCCGGCTAATCACAGAGTGCTGTGTTTTTGGTGTTATTTTTCCTGGAATATACTGACACTCTACTGTTTTGAGAGCTGTAGTTACTAGACTTCTGTAGCTTATTTTTTGCTATTTTTTAGTGTTATGTAATTTTTCAACTTTTTTTTTTTTTTCAAGGCTTTCGCTGTTTATATACTGTATGAATGTGTTGTTTTTGGTTACTTTCCAAAATGCTTGGCCGTTTCTTCTGTCACATGTATAGTAACTTGACAGTACTAGCACACTTAAATTGCACCTTCTTTCCTTTGCTGTCTTCTACAGTGAAATCCCTGTGGTCATGGGCACATTTTTCTGGGGTTTTTGTGTGTAGGCATTTCTTTACATTTCGCCACAATTTGCAATTCTGTTTTAAATCCTCCATATCTTAACTGTATTACAGCTTTAAATCCCTAGAACATGCCTCCACTCCTAATTGTAACCTTGTTTTAAATAACACAAAGCAGAGTCTGCAATAGAAATGTAGGAATGTGCTGCCACTCAGTAGTTGGGGGTGGGAAATTATTCAGAACGAATCAATGATAGAGAAGTCAGGAAAGAGGGGCATTGCCCAGCTGCACTTGGAAATGTGTATGCCTGGAGTGTAAGTTTATTGTTTTATCTATTGAGTACATTTCAAATCCAGTGAATATAAGGAGGGGGGTTGTCTCGAACAGAGTAGTAGTAGCAGCCATGGCCAAATTCTATTCCAGTCCACATTTTTGTTCCTTTCACTGAACAGCTACAGTGATGAGCATTGAGTAATTACCTTACCACAGACTATGCACTTCAGAGCACTTTAGAGAGTACCCGCAGCCTGTGATGTTTTACATTGTCTTTTAGACTTTGTGAAATGGAATGTTTAATTGAAATTGTATTTATACTGTATTGTTCAGGGCTAACGGGACCCAGCTAGTATTGTATCTGGGCTGCTCATACAACCAAACTGATGCAAATGACATACTCTACTTGTTATAATGAATCAAATATATATACCTTTTTTGTGGAACTTGTGCACCACCTTGTGTACATTAGAGACCAAAACCTGGGCAATGTATCTTACTTGTATGCACACCACTGAATGTGAATGAAAAAACGAAAGATAGCAACTTTGACTCAACATTTTGAAAACAAATAATAAGGACAACCCTGATTTGTGGGTGTATTTTTTATTTCTGTTTTGAGGATGCATCAGGTTACAGAGGCTGTGTGTCCAAATGTGTAATGCTGTGGGCTGTGTGATCTGGGTTTATTTAGGATTTGATTTAATTAGTCCTTTTTTATGAAGTGTTATGCTGTGTTGATGTTTTCCCAGTTGATTGTAATTGACCTTGCGGTGGCTCACCAATACATTAAATGATGTTGTAACATTTACAGATATAACAATTTTTTATAATGTACCTCCTTGCCTTACAGGGTACCGACAGTTTAGGCCGGATGTATCTTTTTTTTGTCCAGAGATGCCAATTAAATTTTGTTTTATTCCCGTCAATAAATTCATTTGACATCACTTTCAGTAACAAAGGAGATTACCTTATTGTTAGACAAGCTTAGCCCATAAAAAATAAAAAAAAATCCTGTATCCTACTCTTAATTCATGGCTGGGATCAGCAATTGTGAATGATGGCTTATTTACATTCAAGTCAGGAGTAACTACTTGCATTAACACTATATGATATATAGGATGCTACTGTGTGGCTTTATTTCTCAGTTTGAAAGTTTTGGTTTTTTGGACTAAATTCCAGTTACTATGTTACAGAGAAATGAATAGGTGAAGCAAATCTTTTATTTAAGGTTTGTACCAGAGTAGTTGTATTTTTGTTGAACACCGTGTAAATTCAGTAAATAAAAAAGCAGTTTACCAGTTCTTCTACTATACAGTATATTTCATCCAACATGAGTATTAGGTTTTCTGTAAATACATGAATGTAGACATGAAACCACTGACACACATACAGTAGGTATATAGACTTCAAGGAAACACTTTAATTATTGCAGTGTGTCTTACAAAAGAATCTCTTATTTCTTTATTTCTTAAACTATAAATGATGGGGTTTGCCATTGGGGTTATAAAGCAGTTGCATACAGCGAGTAAGGTACGTGTATCAGAGGATATATTTTCCATCTTTACAACGATGTAAACAAATCCAATGGAAAGAAAATATGTAAGAACAAGAATCAGATGTGAAGAACAAGTTGAAAAGGCCTTACGGCGACCTTCACCAGATGGTATTCTGAAAATGCTTACGATTATTCTAATGTAAGACGAAACAATTATCAACCATGGAATATAAACTATAATCATTGCAACTGCAAAGGCCAGATCGATTAGAAATGTTGTGTCTGTACAGGCCAGTTTAAGAACAGGTGGGTAATCACAAAACCAATAGATTAGTTTGTTTGGTCCACAATATGGCAACTGAGCAGCTAAAATCACTGATGTGAATGGCCCTAACAACCCTAAAATCCAGGCTATGGCTACAAGTATGACACACATTCTGTCTGTAATAATAGTACTATAATGCAGAGGCTTACATATAGCAATATACCGGTCATAGGCCATTACAGTCAGAAGAAAGCATTCAGTGCATTCAAAAGATAGAAAGCAATACATTTGTAAAAAGCAACCCTCAAATGAAATCACATTGTCTTTCATCAAACACACTGCTAACATTTTGGGGATAACAGCTGTTGTAATCAATATGTCAACAAAAGACAAATTCCAAAGAAAATAATACATTGGGGTGTGAAGTCTGTGGTCTACCAGTACCAAAACAATAATCACAAGGTTCCCTATCAAAGTTATAAGGTAGCCCAACAGAAGGGAGACGGAAAGTTCTGTATAGAACTCTTCAAGACTCCGTTCTCCACCAGCAATGACAAACTCTCTGACTGTAAAATTGCTCCTGTTAGAATCCGGCAACTGGAACATATCTGGAAGACAAAGTACAAAAACGTCATTGTATGTTTTGCTTCTTAAACATTATTACTTACCAAATTATCTTCTAATGTTACTGCGAAAAGAGCATAAATCTGGCATAAAACCATCACTGATATTACAATGAATTTAAGTAACATGCCAACTGCTTACAATAGTGTTTAAAAAAAAAAAGTGGATTCTAAGTTTCAAAGTGGATTAACAAATGCAATTCATAAATAATAAAAAAAAAAGACTTGTCTATTATCTATATATACTTTTTTTTTTATTAATTCATTTTCATTTATACTATTATGTGCTATATATTGAAGGTAATGACATATACATATTACATACAGTATTATCGTTTTTCTAATTAGCAATAATGATAAAGCTAAGCTTTAGATCTACCTGTAACTTACTTAGCAGGTTTTCTGGTGTTCCTGTACTGGTTGATCAAAATGGAACGAATGCTTGGCTATATTTCTGTGAGTTATAATATAGCCTCTGAGTTAAGATGTTGATTGGAATTTAAATTGAGCAGCACAGAAAAACAACACTTACATTTATTAGAGTCAAGGGTGCTCATTATCAAGGGGGCAAATTAAATCTCAATGTGTCTCCTTAGCTAAGATGTAAGAAGTACAATTAAAAGAACAACATGACAGTGCGGCCCAAGGCTGTGTCTTGTGATGGTGGATCATTAATGTGGAATCAAAATACAATAATACAAGTGTGTTAAGACCCAGGTGGTTCTTTTTTTAAGGACTGGTTTAAAGTATAATGTACAGTAACTTGAATGTACTCTAAATAACTTTTGAAGAAAAACAATAATGAAACATACAAACAAATGATAAAACCACACCACAATACACAAATCCAAATAGACTACCCAAGTGTAAATGACACAAAACTTTTAATACAATAAGTACACCGACTCCTGACTCCAATTCACAAAAACAAAAACTAAACGACTATAATCATTATATAAAAAATGTATTATGTATTAAAATATTTTTTAACCCGGGGATTGGATGCTATGATTTTAAACTTATCCCCATGTAGCAGGGGGAGATCTGTGCTGACTCTACTGTCGTGTTCACAGGGCTGCAGGAAGAGGGCGGCAGTCGTCCAACAACCGCCTGTGAGTCATGGCAGTGACACGGGGAGGTGGGAAAGTGGGTGTGTGGACTTTCCCCCTCTCTGAATGGCTGAGAGGCGAGTCTTGGGAGATTGTTAACCCTATAAAATAATGCTCCGCTGTTTCCTCAGGTCTGCCCACTTAGACGCGCGGGTAGCGGCGACTGGGATATAGCTGTCAAGTGCAGCACCTTTTTTCTTTGTAGTTTTGTTACTGTTTTATTTTACCTGCTTCTTTGTGCCTTCTGTTTTGAATTATTGTTTCAAAGCACCTGCAAAGGCACCAGTATTGTGTACCATCGCTTGGTATTCCCGTGGCTCTGTTTACCATCGTTGGTAAGCGGACCACGGACCCACAGCGCCATCTGCGGGCGGAAAGAAAAAGAGCACCCCGAAATAAAACTGGGCACCTGTGCGGTGTTGCCAAATCCACCTGTCTGTCTCCTGTGTCAGTGAATTACCCACCACCCTTCCACAACCCATAATCTAATATTCTCAATAATTGAATATAATTATATTTCCTGACAATTACATAAGCAGTTTTCCAGATACAGTCTATATGGAAATGTAAATGTGACATGCAGAAGAACGGATAGACATACATCTGTGTATTTCTTCAAAATCTGAAACTGTGAGTAAATGATGCTAAATAATGTTTATATCAAGTCTTATGAGAATTGGATAAGCGGATCTCCATATATATGTAGCGATAGATGTGAAGCCTCCAATATGTTATGCCTCTGCAGGGTATTTCATCTGAGTCTATAATGGCAGAGCTTTTGAACTACAGCAAAGCTGATGCTAACCTGCAATATACCAATGTGAGCTACAGGAAGAGATACTTGAGTTCACAGGGGACAATTGTCTGGCACAGGCTTAGCAAACAAAAATGTGAATTTATTTTGTTGCATTGTTCCAGCGATGAAAAAGGAGAAACAACGGGGAAGTTGATGCCTTTGGAACATACTGTAGAAGTTGAAATTATACAAGATTTCAATACCACATAGGTTCCCTCGTGAGGTACACATGGATTTGAGAGAAATAGTGGAGATGATTTCTTCTTAAAAAGGATTTAGAATAAAATAGAACACAGTTGAATAAATATGATAATAACTCACTCATAATGCTTTACATTTTCAGAATGCCCTAGCCCTTATCTAAAACAGAAAACCTTTTGGTCAATCGCAAATCTTTTGTACAGGGATCCCTTTATATATGTATCTGACACTGAATTCCACATATCGGATAAGTAAAGAAGAGTATATACAGCTATAGTCAAAGGTTTTGCATGACTTTTTCTCCTGTTGAGTTTTCTGAACTCTGCTGCTCAGTTCCTCCTAATGCATCTTTGCCTCCCGACTCCACTTCCTCAACCCTTGCTTCAGGTTGACCTTGTCTTCTTCCTCCTTGGTCAGCTGTTCTTTTGCTTCTTCAAGAGCACTGGACTTCTTTTGCAGTTCCTCTTTGACACCCATTTTCTACCTCAAGCAGCTTGCAGAGTTCCTTCACTTGGTTCACTGTTTCAGAACTCTGTCTCATCCATTTCTCCAGGTCCTGTTGAAGCTGCTGCGCTGCATTTGTACTTCTTGGAGGTCAGGCTTGGTATTGCTTAAACTGTCCTTCAAGTTGCCTTCTCTTCTGCTCCGAGTTCAGCAGCTTCTTCCTGATCTCCTTTAGGTTGCTCTCCAGTTGACAGCAATGCTTATTTTTATTCTGAAACGTGGTGCTGAATTGATCCAACTGATCCTTGATTTCAGTTCGCTCCTGCCGCTTATCTTGCACTGCGTGCTGAACTCGCTACAGATGGTTCTGCAAATCTTCTCGCTGGACAGCTTTGGCAGCTTCCTGTTTCTCTATTGCTCTGAGTTCTTCTTTACTCTTCAGAACATCCATTTTCAAATTCTCAAAGCCCTCTTGTTGGAGTTTAAGCTGGTGCTTCAGACTCTCAGTCTCCCTTTCCAGAGTCCAGAACTTCTCTTCAGTTTCGTTGACTCTGTTCCCCATTTCAAAAGACTACCTCTAAGCTTGCTGACGTTGTACCACAAGGGTTTTCTTTTTCTGTGCTTTTCTTTCTTCACCTGCTGCAGCTCTGCTGTACACCGCTCATGTTCCTCACTTTTCTTTTGAAGCTGTATTTCCAGCATCCTTTGTCTTGTATATGTATTTACATATACATGTAGGTCAGCAGTTACAGTACCTCATCTATTTTTTCTCTCGTTTAGCATCTTGTCTCTCTCAGACTTGCTTCTGGTCTGTTTAGCAATAACACTAGTAAGCTTGCTTAACTGGATATCTTTCTCACCAACTTGTTTCTCCAATTCTGTCAACTTGCCTTGCAGTGTAGTTCTGTGTGAATTTGGTTGTGGCCTTTGTTTTCCACTCTGCCAATTTCTTCTCCCACTGCTTGGCCTGGTCAAGGGCAGTTGCCTTCTCCTGGGTGAGAACCTCTGTGCTTTTCTTTACCCCCTGCAGTTGGTTCCTGAGCTTCTGGTTGTCCTCCCATTGAGCTTGTAACCACTCCTTCCCCTCATCCTGGGTTTGTATGTGTTGCTGCAGTCTGTGACAAAGTGCCCACCCATGTGTATATTATCTGTTATGTGTTACGTGTGGTGTGTTAAAAATTTGGTGTATAGACATTGGTACACGGGATATAAACGGGTCTGTGTAACACGAGTGTTTAAAATGTATATGTGTATTTAGGCACGAGGATTGCACAGCACTTCACAAGTAAAATAATAATATGATGCACGTTTGCACTTTATTAATTCACGTGCTGGGATTCAAGTGAATAATTAATTAGTAATTGAATCCCAGCACAACAGTATATATAGATGCACGTTTTCACATACTCGCGGTTGTGTGTTCGGGAGTGGAGAACGGGGGGGGGGGGGGGGGGGGGGGGGGGGGGAGCATAAGCAATAAGCGTAATTCTAAGTCTCAATTGTTTTGGTGTAACGTTCATCCACTCTGTGTTTTGTCAGTGTATTCGTTTTGTTTGTCTATTTATTTTGGCCTCATGTGCCGTGTCCTGTTTTTGTATTGTTACAAACCTTTTATTTTCTGACTGTTCATTATTAAACTGCGCATCAGCGCCTTCACCATTTCAAAGCCTGTGTTCAAAGTCAGTTCCTGTTTCTGGTCTGTCATCACCCACTCCGGCCGTCTTTGTGACAAGGTCACACTGTCTTTTCCTCAGCAGTGCCTCCTGTGGCAGCTGCCGATCCCTCGTAGTGTGCACTTCTCCACAGAAAACTTCTGGTTTTTGTAGTAGTGCTCCTCCTTTACTTCCCTCAGCAGCGCCTCCCGTGGCTGCTGGTGGTCACACATGTCTAGCACTTTATCTGGCCGCTCTATTTCCCATTCATGCAGCAGGCATTTTGCCTTCTCATGTCCGTACTATTGGCACCAGAAGCACACTGATGCACCTTACTGGGCCAAGCTGGGCTGCTCTGCCTCCCATTGCTCCCTTAGTGTCCACCTGACTACCTCCATCATGGTTTTGAGAGCCTCCTCCAGCGTAGGACTCTGGTTCCGCACGGCCCTCAGCTGTGATTCTGGAGTCTTACAGACACGATTCTTCCTATGGTCGGTCCTTAGGTGCTTTTTTCCCTCTGTCTTCAGCCGCAGGAGGGTCCCAAGATCAGAAATCCAATTTGCTGCATTTTTATTTTTTAAAATGTGTTTTTTTTTTTTTTTTTAAACATATATTTTTTAACAATGTCTGATTTTTTTTTTGTTTTGTTTTATTAGAGTGGAAAATCAGTACTTATTAAATTCTCACCTACTAAAAATAGATTTTTTTTGAACAATTTCAAAGATAGATGCAAAGTCAGCTAAAAAGGTGTAAAAAAATCACTCAGGTGAAACAATGTCTTGTGATTTTTCCACAAAACGTTCAGAAAGTATTGTAAGATCCCTCAGGTCATAGAACAACACGTTTTGATACATGTATCTTTTTGAAAACACAAAGTGGAATGCATAATAAAAAAAAAAATACTACATTTGGTGGAAGGGAATTGGAAGGCTGTCTAACTCACAGAGAAGCCAGCAATGTATATGTACTCCATATAAGGATTACAGGCTGTGTGTAAGTCAGTATCTTAAGATAAGCATATCCAAACAGCAGCATAACATCAAGCAGAGCCTATAGAAGTGAGAACTGAAGATTACTTCAGGGCATTGCTGTGAAACACACACTGTGTTACTTTGGCAGTAGGAATTGCCCAGAACTGGTAAATACTGCTTTTGTTCTGTATTAGACTATCAACTTAAGGTGGAATTTCGTGATCCGAACAAACTCGGACATGTTCAGCTTGTTTGATGTGTTTTATCCATTTCACAATATTGTTTTTTCTGTTCTAGCACCATGGCTGAGAACGATTTGGATCAAATGTATTATAAAAATCTCCCTGTGCAGACCATCGTAAACTGAGGCTACGTTTAGGCATGTTTCACTGCGTGGAACTGCTCCTCGAGCAGACCGGGCTGTTCGACCGAACAAGCGGAACACGGCAGGAAGGTGGAACGGAATCAGATTGTCCACTTCTGTTCATTCTGGTGAAATTATGCCTTTATAAACTAATATGATTATAAGTTGTTGCAATTTTATATATTGGTCATAAAATGATAATTAATACATTGTTTGTAAAATAACGGCAGAACCTTACGCTGGTCTAGTCCTGTTTGGTATAATGTTATAACTGTAATATGATAAACTGTGGCAGAATATAATTTGATGATTTTTGAATGACTGTTTACCATATGTGTTACATGTCAATTTTAAATAAGAACACACTGTGACAGGAAATGGCTCAGCGGTGACGTCAGGACAGAATGCAGGAAGAACAATAAATAATATAATAAAATAATAATAATAATAATAATAATAATAATAATAATGGGTAACCCATAAGGTTTGACGGGGGGTTAGCCCCATTTTATTAAAAACTTGAGGTTCTAAAAAAAAAAAAAAAAAAAGGTTCTAAAGTGCTACAGTGTACAAAAGGGGAGCACTGTAGTTACCATATTAATAAAAATCCAGCAGACCTTCTCTGTAACTGGGACAACTTGAAGTCTTCATTAGAAGTATCTCGCCAATGTGTGAGGCAGTTAAAAAGGAAAATGGAATGTTAGGCTATACTTGACAAAGCGTGGAATATAAATCCAGAGAGGTTATGCTAAGATTATACGATGCCCTAGTTAGACCCCACCTAGAATACAGTTTTGGTCACCTACAAAAAATACATCACTGCACTCGAGAAGGTACAGAGAAGGGCAGCTAGGCTGATCCCTGGACTTGAAATGAGCTATGAGGACAGGCTACAATAATTAAATCTCTTCAGCCGAGTTTAGAGTAGAGAGACGGATGGGGCATAAATGTAAGTTCAGAACAGAAGGTGGGAAGCACTTTCTTTTACACAGAGTAATAAATGAATGGAATAGCCAACCAGGTCAAGTAGTAGGAGCATTTAAAAAAAGACCAGATTCTGTGCTTTTAAATTAGTTCCCCCAGTAGGGGAGAAAGATGTGCTTACAAGGGATGAGCCTTGATGGGCTGAATGGCCTTTTCTCATTCCCAAACTTTTCTTCTGTTCTAATGATCTTACTTACCATGCTTTACAATGCTTTCACTATACTTATTACACTTAGCTATGCTAGTACTATAAGAAACTTTAACATGGGTAAAACCAGCTGCAAGTCATTTTAATATTTCAATATATACAGTCTGCCTACTGTTTATTACGTGAATTGGATTTTAACTACAGTATTAATAATTCAGTACTGTTATTATTCTTCTTCTATAGGTATGAACAGCCTTGTTGGAGAAATTGAACCCTCTTAGCTCAGCAAACTTACGTGATATTCTGCTGCCTCTGAATTTGATTTGCCATAGTGAACACAGAAATTGGTAGATTGTCTATGACCCCAGAGGTAATGAAGGTGGTTGTTTATTGCATATCGTAATTCAACATGAAGGCAGCATGCATACAATTTTAATTGCACGGCACCTGCAAGAAATTGATGCAAGTAGTAGTGCTGTTTCTCCCTTGTCGACATCTGAAAAAAACAGAATCCAGGTACTACCACCAGGGTGAGAAATGGATAGAGACTGTAAAACGCTGTCTGTCAGGTCAGGATATATGTCATTGTGATCTACGTTTTCATGTCACCTATAGCACTTTTTTGATGAATACAGTTTTAAAGTACTCATACTGATATTTAAATAGGACTTCCAATCCAAGCACAAGACTTCCAAGCAGTCTGTGAGGGACATATATGAAACGAAGAGCTTTCTTCCAGGGTACCAGATGTAATTTAAAAAATGGAAATAAGTGTTTGATATAGCATGTGCTTCTTCAAAACTACACACGTACACCTACTACACCTACTTAATAAATGAAATGTAAGCTTTTGCTATAATGCCTTTGATTGAAAATTCAGTTTGCTTCTTGTGGAAATACGCACAGTACCAGTAAAGCAGACTTGCACACACAGGGTAAAATTGTTTTCTATTCCACCCATGGATATGGTATGGGCTAGCGTGTTTACAGGTTTGATTGGTTCACCTGTCAGTCATGTTTTCAGAGATCCTTGCAACTTGTTATTACTTTGCTTACTCAGGTAATGACAAAGGTTAAGCTTTAGAGATCTTGTTATTTTTTTTTTCCAGTTCTAATTGCCATTGTCTCTGTTTTCTTTATTTTTAATGGTTGCTTCAAGAAACCCTGATAATTAGCACCCTTGACTCTGAGTAAACGTAGTGCCATTTTTTCTGTTGTTTTCAAATTAACCATAATCAGCGCCTAGTCTCTGTGGTAGCATTGTGGCACAAAGGAGCTCAGTATAAACTCCAGCAGAACTGTTTTATTTTCATTTCGGTCCTGATGACAGGGTAGTAAAACATGCACTGTAGCAGGAAACAAAATCCAAAGTAAGTGTTCTATTTCTTCATTTTGAAAATCTGAAATTTACAGTGTCTATAAATGCAACTGCAAGGTATAGAATTCCGTATCTGATATTATTATCACTGTGTTATTTACCTTGTTTGTAAAAACTACAAAGTTGCATGTTGTTTAACTGTACGTTTATCTGCTGCACAGTATACAGAAACAGGTACTATAAAGACTGAAAGGCACAAAAAACATTTAAAACTTCAGAAAAATCCACTGTTTTTGTAAAGTCAGTCTCAATTAGCATGACTCTACTACAGGTATCTATAACTAGTATCAATAGTAATATACAATATATTTTGTGTAACATTAGGATTTTGTGATTCCTTGTTGGGATTGAATTGTTTATATGTAATATTTCTTGGTCTTATCTGTTTATATTTTCTGTTTACTGTATTTTTAACCCAGGTGTTTTCTCCTTTTTGTGTATAGTTGTTGTGATTTTAATCCTGTAAAGCACCTTGAAAGGTGCTATACAAATAAAATATATTATTATTATTATTATTATTATTATTATTATTATTATTATTATTATTATTATTATTATTATACAGTAGCCTACTATAAAAGCAAAAGTGTTTGTTGCTTCTTCTGTGTTTATAACGCTCTTCATGTTTAATGAACTAATAACAGCTACTGCCAGTATGCTTTAAGTATTTAGAGTTGCCTCAGGTGGCAGGTTTTTGGATGATTAGTAACCAATAACGAGATGTAAACATTGCAAATCCTTGTTCTATGAGTAAGTGGACTACACAGAACAGCAATGTGTTACATTTAAAGTAAGTTATTGTCTGTTCTTTTTTCTTTCAGGTTAAAGTATGAACCAAAGCAAACAGAATTCAAATGGAACCGTGTTTACAGTCACCCAGTTTAAAATAAATGGTGCAGAAAGCAGTCTAGAACAATTCTACACAGAGCTTTCTGTTTTTCTTCTGATCGTGTATCTTCTTGTTATAACTGGAAACCTCATGATTATACTATTGGTAGCAGTGGACCGAAGACTTCACACACCAATGTACTTCTTTCTTTGTCATTTATCTTTTCTCGATATAGTGGTTGTAACAGCCATTATTCCAAAAATGTTAGCCATCACTGTCATGGAGGATGATATGATTTCATTTTCAGGATGCTTTTTACAAATGTATTTCTTTCTAGGTTCTCAATGCACAGAAAGCTTTCTATTAACCACAATGGCTTATGATCGCTATATTGCCATATGCAAACCTCTGCATTATAATACAATCATCACTAAGAGAATGTGTGCTATACTGATATCTATCACGTGGATGTTAGGTTTTTTTGGACCAATCCCAGCTGTAATTTATGCTGTACAATTGCCATATTGTGGACCCAACAAAGTAATCTATTGGTTCTGTGATTTTCCAAACGTAGTTCATTTGGCTTGTTCAGACACTTCATTTGTAATCAATCTAGCATTTGCAGTTGCAATGGCTGTAATATATATTCCATTTTTTATGATATTTTGTTCCTACATTAAAATAATCAGATCAGTTATTCGCATTGCTACAGCTGATGGACGGAGTAAGGCATTTTTAACTTGTTCTGCCCACATGCTGGTTGTTCTTACCTACTTCTTCTCGAATGCAGTAGTTTACCTCCTTGAAATGGTTGGGAATGTATCCTCTGATACACGGGTCCTTGTCGCTGTCTTCAATTGTTTTTTAACGCCGTTGGCCAATCCCATCATTTATTGTTTGAGGAATAAAGAAATAAAAGATGCTATAACAAAGTACATCCTAGTGAAAAAAATATTTCCTTTGCATTCCAAAATATAGTTATTGTTCTGATTCTGGTTCTGCTGTCATGTTAGCAGGCTTAAAAGAACCTGACTGCCACTGCACACATGTACCAGTGTGTGGCGGGGAATGGATCCATGTAGATGTGCTTATCTTAGTAGTTAAAGGGTTACTCCATTTAATCCATAGGCATGTGATCATGCACATTTACTTCAATATAAAGTTAAAGGAATACTGTATACAAGCTACATTTCTGGGATTTCTAACCCATTTAATATACTGTTATTGCGTGCTTTTTTATTTGATATTTATTTATTTGTTTAGACTTAATTTATCATGCTTACCAACTGAAATGAAGTGATTTAAAAAATGACCACTAGGGGGTGTACAACTGTAATTTCTGTCCCCTTTACAACTGAGATAACAGTGAGTAAACCCAACAGTTAATGTATAAATGCGCTGTATCCTTGCTCACAAAAGGTGCGCTGTTCTAAAGATTAGTGTGAATGAAACCATAACGCAAGACCTGTTACAAAGCAGCTCGATTAACTCCAGATTTGACTACAAGGTTAACAAGGCACACTTGAGCTAGTTGCATGTACACTCTGGCTAATCAAGTCTCATACCCAGCCCTGTATCACCTTTATAAAAATGAAGTGATGTATTGATTTAATCTACAGAAGTTAAATAATTCATGTTGCTCGCTGCATCGTGCACGATATGAAAAATCTGTAGATCTCTAAATTAATTGGTTGTGTCTGTAGCTCTCCAAATAATAAAGAGTGACAGAGAAGTCAGAAATGACTAATGCACACGCCTAGTTTGTGGACTAATGGTGCTGTTGTATAGTATCTAATGGTGCATAGCTGTAATTTATATCTTGTTATGTATAAAACCATTTAAATTAATATGGACAATATTCAAATACTTTGTATATTAAAGTTCAACAAATAACTGAAAGTTATACATAAAGTAAACTGGTGTAAAATGTAATAATGTATATTTTTAAAAACAACATTTTCTAAATTATTTCTGTGGGTGTGACAGGAAGAAATATAATCTAAATTGCCTCTGTTTGTGAATGTCTGTACACCACAAAAAGAAAAATCCAGATGAAGGTAATGATTGCACACATACCACATGATACATATGCTGCTTTTGGCCTAAAGTCATTGTTTCCTAAACTCATCAACATTCATCAGTGTCAACTTCATGCGACCTCTGTAATTTCCTGTCTTCCAGAGAAGTTACTTGAACCTTATCTGTTTTTATGTTCATATAACAGTAAAAGTAAAAATAAAGGGCCCAAACTGAATGTATTGAGCACAATGGCAAGTGTGTATTACAGTACGTTTCTATAACATTTAGAACAGAGCCCCATGCTCCAGACAGCATCCGCGTTTGCCTTATTTGCATATTACCTGAATAAGTGTTTACATACTTTTGAGTCCTTAACCTTGTGACTTTGAAACGCTTTAGTAAGGATTTTGTCATCTGTGTACGTACGTACGCACGCACGCACGCACGCACGCACGCACGCACGCACGCACGCACACAGTATTACGTTGAATTAATGCCGCCCTCGAATTAAATTCCGGACCGCTTTGCTCTTGATAATGACCCAAATTCTCGGCGGCTCTAGTTTTCAAATAACGTTATTTCCACAACCTTTCAATTAAAATATAATGTGGTATTTTGCTGTACTAATATAACAAACTATGGCTTACTACTTTATATGAATTATCATGTTATGCACGAATGTAAGAATAGTTTTTTTTTTTTTTCTGTAGTGGTGTGCTTTTTTCTTTCAAATAGTATATATCAATAATCATTTGCGTGATAAATTTTAATATGAAATGTATACACTATTGCAGTTTACAGGATACATTAGTTTCTCTAATGTAGCCAATTTTAAATATAGACTGTCCGTTTTCACTTACGTCCCAAATTATGGGCCGCTTTGCTTTTTAGATCATTTTCGAATTCAGCCCAGTTTTTGGGACAGCCGAGACTCTAGCACACACCACCATGCAACCCCTGTACGTATCACCCAACACGCAACCCCTGCACGCACACACCACCATGCAACCCCTGCACGCACACACCACCATGTAAACCCTGCATGCACACACCACCATGCAACCACTGCACACTCACACCACCATGAAACCCCTGCACGCTCAGACCACCATGCAACCCCTGCATGCACACACCTAGCCATCACTTACACTGCTTATTTCTGGAACAGAAACACCTAGAACCACCTGTTCAAACAGAACCTTCATGTGAGGTGTTGGGTTCACACACCCCCAGTCCTGTCGTAAAAGTAACGTATAGGAGTAGGAGACTGCGGGGGCGAGCCCCAAGTGCACTCTCCCCCCACCCATTGAAAGTGATATAAACTCAGAGGAGCGCCCCAAACCAACTCCTAAAACAGCGAAGTGATTCACCCAAAAAATTGAATTCCAGTAATGCCAGTGCAGTCATACTGTTACTTCACCCCCAAACGGTTACCGGTAAGGCACACAACGGGTGGGGCCCCGCCACATTCAAATGGTTCTACACTCAGGGGACCAGCCTTTGTTGCAATTCTTTGCAAAAAAATATTTTCAGGGTGTTCAGCCTCTGTTCAACAGATTTTCATGCATATCTCTTGAACCCGAGCACGTATAATCATTGAAAGTGATGTAGACTCAGAGGAGCGCCCCAAACCACCTCCTAAAACTGCGCAGTGGTTCACCCAAAAACTTAAGTCATTACGAAAAAAATAATTTTGCCAAGCCATCCTGGGTGGGGCCCCGCCACAAAAAAAATAAAGTTCCTAACCTCAACAGAACCCGAGATACGCCCTGTCAAAAGATTATTATTCTAGATGATAGAAATATGCTATTTGAAAGAAAAAAGTACACCACTACAGAAAAAAACAAAAAAAAAACAAAACCAGAGCAGGCCAAAATTTGGGACAATATCAGAGCGTCCCGGAATTTGGGACATTACCTGAAAATTACAGCGGTCCAGAATTTAGGAAGTAAATCTAAAGACCAAAGCGGCCCACAATTTGGGGCGTTATCTGCAAACCAAATCAGCCCAAAATTTGTGACATTAAGCAAAGCGGCCCATTATTTGGGACGTAAATGAAAACAGGGGCAGTCTATATTTAAAACTGTGATTACATTTAAGATAAACTAATGTATCCTGTAACAAAACTGCAATAGTGTATATATGTGATATTAAAATCGTGCAAAAGATTATAGATATATGCTGTTTGAAAGAAAAAAGTACACCACTACAGAAAAAAAAAAATTGTTACATTCGTGCAAAACATGATCATTCATATAAAGTAATAACCCACTTTGTTATATTAGTACAGCAAAATACCACGTTATATTTTAATTGAAAGGTTGTGGAAAGCAGATCTCTCGCTCTTTCTCTCTCTGATCGTAATGTTAAAAATGCCAGCAAGCTTTTCCATTTGTGACGACATTCACGTGACAGACAAGGACCAATCAAAACGCGGCCTGTGTATGTATATTTTAAAAAACATGTGCTTAATATCTATGAAAAGATGTCGTTTTGGTTTCTCTTATAGAGAAATTACAGTGAGAACAAATAATAATAATAACCGAGTAGGATATATTTTAGTTTTAAAATAAATCAAACGATATTTAGAAGTAATATTTTTCGTTAATAAAAACAACTGCATCACACTCAACTACCGTTCTCTCCCTTCCTGTTCTGCCCCTTAGCAACTAATACGCACTCCTGATTCCCTCTAACAGCACTCCCCTGAACTCCCAACTCCCACCTAATAGGCTCTCGTTAACTGTCAGTTAATTGTACTGTATTCAGCCCCCAAAAAAACAGAAGAGTATAGTGCTGCAGATCGGAACCATTCATGGCGCTGTTTCTAAAATGCCTTAAATCATGTAATAAAATATTGCAGCGTTTGTAAAGCATAGAATTATTAATAAAGGCCGCCCTTGTATAATCGCCGCCCTCGTTTAAGGGCCTCAGTCATTATATACGCACACACACACACACACACACACACACACACACAGTGCAGTGAAAAGTATTTGCCCCACGTCTGATCATTTTTGTTCATTTTTCACATTGAATTTGGTAAGATCTGTTGGTTGTAGTAGTATATAGAGGGAGTCTGACAAAAAAAAATGACTCCAAAGTTTGGTGCTTCTTTCACTTGTTTGGAATGCGAAATGGAGAACGTTTGGGACAGTAGTGACTCTTCCTAGGAGTGGCCGTCCTGCCACAATCTCTCCAAGAGCAAGGCGTAAAATCATCCAGGAAGTCACAAAGAACCCTAGAACAACATCCAGGGATCTTTCTCACCTCGGCTAAGGTCAGTGTTCATGACTCCACCATCAGAAAGACACTGGGCAAAAATGGGATTCATGGCAGAGTAGCAAGGCGGCAACCACTGCTCACTAAAAAGAACATGAATGCTCATCTCAATTTTGCCAAAATGCACCTGGATGATCCCCAAGATTTCTGGAACAATGTTATATGGACAGATGAGTAAAAAGTGGAACTTTTTGGCTAATATGGGCCCTGTTAGAGTTAGGGTTAGGGTTAGGGTTAGGTCTTGCGAAAACCAAGCACTGCATTCCACAGTAAGAACCTCATACCAACAGTCAAGCATGGTGGTGGTACAGTCATGATTTGGAGATCCATTACTGCATCAGGACCTGGACGACGTTCCATCATTGAAGGAACCATGAATTCTGCTCTGTATCAGAATTCTACAGGAGAATGTCAGACAATCTGCCCATGAGCTGAAGCTGAAGCGCAGCTGGGTCATGCAGCAAGACAATTATCTGAAACAAACAAACACGTCTACATCAGAATGGTTGAACAAGAAAGTGAAAGTTTTGGAATGGCCTCGTCAAAGTCCAGACCTATACCCCATTGAGATGTTGTGGCAGGACCTGAAACGAGCAGTTTATGCCCGAAAACCCACAAATGTCACTGAGTTGAAGCAGTTCTGCATGAAGGAGTGGGCCAAAATTCCTCCACGGCGCTGTAAGAGACTGATCAATAACTACAGGAAGCGTTTGGTACAGTTATTGCTGCTAAAGGTGGCGTAACCAGTTGAGTCTAAGGGGGCGATTACTTTTTCACCCAGGGGCATTGGGTGTTGCATAACTTTCTTTAATATATAAATGAAATAAGTATCAAAATGTTGTGTTATTTGTTCACTCAGGGTACCTTTTATCTAATATTAGATTTTGGTTGAAGAGCTGACAACATTCAGTTTCAGAAATATGCAAAAATGCAGAAAATACTTTATATATTAAACATATATATATATATATATATATATATATATATATATATATATATATATAACATATAACAGTACTGTGCAAAAGTTTTAGGCAGGTGTGAATAAATGCTGTAAAGTAAGAATGATTTCAAAAATAGACATGTTAATAGTTTATATTTATCAATTAACAAAATGCAAAGTGAGTGAACAAAAGAAAAATCTACATCAAATCAATATTTGATGTGACCACCCTTTGCCTTCAAAACAGCATCAATTCTTCTAGGTACACTTGCACACAGTTTTTGAAGGTACTCGGCAGGTAGGTTGGCCCAAACATCTTGGAGAACTAACCACAGTCCTTCTGTGGATATAGGCAGCCTCAGTTCCTTCTCTCTCTTCATGTAATCCCAGACAGACTCAGAGATCAGGGCTCTGTGGGGGCCATACCATCACTTCCAGGAATCCTTGTTCTTCTTTACGCTGAAGATAGTTCTTAATGACTTTCGCTGTATGTTTGGGGTCGTTGCATGCTGCAGAATAAATTTGGGGCCAATCAGATGCCTCCCTGATGGTACTGCATGATGGATAAGTATCTGCCTGTACTTCTCAGCATTGAGGAGACCATTAATTCTGACCAAATCCCAAACTCCATTTACAGAAATCCAGCCCCAAACTTGCAAGGAACCTCCATCATGCTTGACTGTTGCCTGCAGACACTCATTCGTGTACCGCTCTCCAGCCCTTCAGCGAACAAACTGCCTTCTGCTACTGCCAAATATTTCAAATTTTGATTCATCAGTCCAGAGCACCTGCTGCCATTTTTCTGCACCCCAGTTCCTGTGTTTTCGTGCATAGTTGAGTCGCTTGGCCTTGTTTCCACGTCGGAGGTATAGCTTTTTGGCCGCAAGTCTTCCATGAAGGCCACTTCTGACCAGACTTCTCCGGACTGTAGATGGGTGTACCAGGGTCCAACTGTTTTCTGCCAATTCTGAGCTGATGGCATTGCTGGACATCTTCCGATTGCGAAGGGAAGTAAGCATAATGTGTCTTTTATCTGCTGCAGTAAGTTTCCTTGGCCGACCACTGCATCTACGGTCCTCAACGTTGCCCGTTTCTTTGTGCTTCTTCAAAAGAGCTTGGACAGGACATCTGGAAACCCCTGTCTGCCTTGAAATTTCTGCCTGGGAGAGACCTTTTTGATGCTGTATAACTACCTTGTGTCTTGTTGCTGTGCTCAGTCTTGCCATGGTGTATGACTTTTGACAGTAAACTGTCTTCAGCAACCTCACCTTGTTAGCTAAGTTTGGCTGTTCCTCACCCAGTTTTATTCCTCCTACACAGCTGTTTCTGTTTCAGTTAATGATTGTGTTTCAACCTATATTTTGAATTGATGATCATTAGCACCTGTTTAGTATAATTGTTTAATCATACACCTGACTATATGCCTACAAAATCCATGACTTTGTGCAAGTGTACCTAGAAGAATTGATGCTGTTTTGAAAGCAAAGGGTGTCACACCAAATATGGATTTGATTTAGATTTTTCTTCTGTTCACTCACTTTGCATTTAGTTAATTGATAAATATAATCTATTAACATGTCTATTTTTGAAAGCATTCTTACTTTACAGCATTTTTTCACAGCTGCCTAAAACTTTTGCACAGTACTATATATATATATATATATATATATATATATATATATATATATATATATATATATATATATATATATATATATATATACTTTCAAAATACTGGCAGTACTTTACAGGTTTGATTGGTTCACCTGTCAGTCATGTTTTCAAAGATCCTTGCAATTTGTTATTACTTTGCTTGCTCAGGTAATGACAAAGGTTAAGCTTTAGAGATCTTGTTATTTTTTTTTCCAGTTCTAATTGCTACTGTCTCTTTTTATAATTTCTTTATTTTTAATGGCTGCTTCAAGAAACCCTGATAATTAGCACCCTTGACTCTCTGAGTAAACGTAGTGCCGTTTTTTCTGTTGTTTTTAAATTAAGCATAATCAGCGCCTAGTCTCTGTGGTAGCATTGTGGCACAAAGGAGCTCAGTATAAACTCCAGCAGAATTGTTTTATTTTCATTTCGGTCCTGATGATAGGGTAGTAAAACATGCACTGCAGCGGGAAACAAAATTCAAAGTAAGTGTTCTATTTCTTCATTTTGAAAATCTGAAATTTACAGTGTCTATAAATGCAACTGCAAGGTATAGAATTCCGTACCTGATATCATTATCACTGTGTTATTTAACCTTGTTTGTAAAAACTACAAAGTAACAGCATCTGCATTATATGCATGTTGTTTAACTGTACATTTATCTGCTGCACAGTATACAGAAACAGGTACTATAAAGACTGAAAGGCACAAAAAACATTTAAAACTTCAGAAAAATCCACTGTTTTTGTAAAGTCAATCTCAATTAGCATGACTCTACTACAGGTACCTACAACTAGTATCAATAGTAATATACAATATATTTTGTGTAACATTAGGATTTTGTGATTCCTTGTTGGGATTGAATTGTTTATATGTAATATTTCTTGGTCTTATCTGTGTATATTTTCTGTTTACTGTATTTTTAACCCAGGTGTTTCTCCGTTTTGTGTATAGTTGTTGTAATTTTAATCCTGTAAAGCACCTTGAAAGGTGCTATACAAATAAAATATATTATTATTATTATTATTATTATTATTATTATTATTATTATTATTATTATACAGTAGCCTACTATAAAAGCAAAAGTGTTTGTTGCTTCTTCTGTGTTTAAAACGTTCTTCATGTTTAATTAACTATTAACAGCTACTGCCAGTATGCTTTAAGTTATTAGGGTTGCCTCAGGTGGCAGGCTTTTGGATGATTAGTTACCAATGTTAATTAATGGATTACAAAGTACAATGAAACTGAAAACAGAAAAGAAAAAAAAACAAAAAGCAATCCAAAAACCAATGTTGTTAACGAGATTTAAACATTGCGAATCCTTGTTCTATGAGTAAGTGGACTACACAAAACAGCAATGTGTTACATTTAAAGTAAGTTATTGTCTGTTCTTTTTTCTTTCAGGTTAAAGTATGAACCAAAGCAAACAGAATTCAAATGGAACCGTGTTTACAGTCACCCAGTTTAAAATAAATGGTGCAGAAAGCAGTCTAGAACAATTCTACACAGAGCTTTCTGTTTTTCTTCTGATCGTGTATCTTCTTGTTATAACTGGAAACCTCATGATTATACTATTGGTAGCAGTGGACCGAAGACTTCACACACCAATGTACTTCTTTCTTTGTCATTTATCTTTTCTCGATATAGTGGTTGTAACAGCCATTATTCCAAAAATGTTAGCCATCACTGTCATGGAGGATGATATGATTTCATTTTCAGGATGCTTTTTACAAATGTATTTCTTTCTAGGTTCTCAATGCACAGAAAGCTTTCTATTAACCACAATGGCTTATGATCGCTATATTGCCATATGCAAACCTCTGCATTATAATACAATCATCACTAAGAGAATGTGTGCTATACTGATATCTATCACGTGGATGTTAGGTTTTTTTGGACCAATCCCAGCTGTAATTTATGCTGTACAATTGCCATATTGTGGACCCAACAAAGTAATCTATTGGTTCTGTGATTTTCCAAACGTAGTTCATTTGGCTTGTTCAGACACTTCATTTGTAATCAATTTAGCATTTGCATCTGCAATGGCTATAATATATATTCCATTTTTTATGATATTGTGTTCCTACATTAAAATAATCAGATCAGTTATTCGCATTGCTACAGCTGATGGACGGAGTAAGGCATTTTTAACTTGTTCTGCCCACATGCTGGTTGTTCTTACCTACTTCTTCTCAAATGCAGTAGTTTACCTCCTTGAAATGGTTGGGAATGTATCCTCTGATACACGGGTCCTCGTCGCTGTCTTCAATTGTTTTTTAACGCCATTGGCCAATCCCATCATTTATTGTTTGAGGAATAAAGAAATAAAAGATGCTATAACAAAGTACATCCTAGTGAAAAAAATATTTCCTTTGCATTCCAAAATATAGTTATTGTTCTGATTCTGGTTCTGCTGTCATGTTAGCAGGCTTAAAAGCACCTGACTGCCACTGCACACATGTACCAGTGTGCAGAGGGGAATGGATCCACGTAGATGTGCTTATCTTAGTAGTTAAAGGGTTACTCCATTTAATCCATAGGCATGTGATCATGCACACTTACTTCAATAAAGTTAAAGGAATACTGTGTGCAAACTACATTTCTGGGATTTCTAACCCATTTAATATACTGTTATTGCGTGTGTTTTTTATTAGATTTTTTTTTTTATTAGACTGTTTATCAGGCATACCAACTAATATCCTTTTTCAAGCGGGATTTCAGAAAGAAGTGATTTTAAAAAATGACCACTAGGGGGTGTGCAACTGTAATTTCTGTCCCCTTTACAACTGAGGTAACAGTGAGTTAGTAAACCCAACAGTTAATGTATAAATGCGCTGTATCCTTGCTCACAAAAGGTGTGCTATTCTAAAGCTTAGTGTGAATGAAACCATAAAGCAAGACCTGTTGCAAAGCAGCTCGATTAATTCCAGATTTGACTGCAAGGTTAACAAGGCACACTTGAGCTAGTTGCATGTACACCCTGGCTAATCAAGCCTATGGTATAACCTGGAATGGAGCTTTTTATGAGTCTCATGCCCAGCCCTGTACCACTTGCCTCTACAAGAGCCTTTATAAAAATGAAAAGTGACGTATTGAGTTAATCTATAAAAGTTAAATAATTCATGTTGCTCGCTGCATCGTGCACGATATGAAAAATCTGTAGATCTCTAAATTAATTGGTTGTGTCTGTAGATCTCCAAATAATTGATCTATAGAAAAAATGTCACAGAGGAGCCAGAAATGACTGATGCACACGCCTAGTTTGTGGACTAATGGTGCTGTGGTACAGTTTCTAATGGTGCTGAAATTGATATATTGTTATGTATAAACGCATTTAAATGAATATGGAAAATATTCAAATATTTTGTATATTAATGTTAAACAAATAACTGAAATTTATATATAAAGTAAGCTGGTGTAAAATGTAATATATATATATATTTTAAACATTTCCTTCAGTAGATTGAAAAGATTATTTTTGTGGGTGTGACAGGAAGAAATATAATCTAAATTGCCGCTGTTTGTGAATGTCTGTACACCACAAAAAGAAAAATCCAGATGAAGGTAATGATTGCACACATACCACATGACACATATGCTGCTTTGGGCCTAAAGTCATTGTTTCCTAAACTAATTGTTGTGGTATATAGAGGCATGCTCTTTATTTCCTTTACTTTTCATAATATTTTGTATATAGTCTTAATCTTGCATTTTGGGTTTGAAAGTCCAAATAGTTGTTTGCGACCGCTACAGAAAATGTGTAAAGGTATCAGCATCATTTGCTAGTTGTGTTGCTGCAGCATACGTTAGATATTAATATCAATTATTTAATTATTAGCTTAGCTATTCATTATTTTATTAATCAGGATCTTTGAAAGCAGCCATAAAACACTTAGTCACTCATCAGTGTCAACTTCATGCGACCTCTGTAATTTCCTGTCTTCCAGAGAAGTTACTTGAACCTTATCTGTTTTTATGTTCATGTAACGGTAAAAGTATAAATAAATAAAGGGCCCAAACTGAATGCATTCAGCAAAAGCACAAGTGTGTATTACAGTACGTTTCTATAACATTTAAAACAGAGCCCCATGCTCCAGACAGCATCCTCGTTTGCCCTATTTGCATATTATCTGGATAAGTGTTTACACACTTTTGAGTCCTTAACCCTGTGACTTTGAAAAGCTTTAGTAATGATTTTGTCATCTGCATGTACACACACCTTAGTAAGCGCATTTTATTTTATGGGACAGTTCCGACAGACAACCCAAGATCTACTTACAGCACCGCAGCCCTTGTTACGTCGGCCAACACAGCAGGGGATAAAACAAGTCTGTCTGTTTACCTTGTCCTCAACTTGAATGGTGAAAGCTTCAACTCAGAGGATGTTAGAGCTTTGCCGGCCACTCTACGGTATCCGAAAGCTGGAGGAAGATATCTTCTGTAGGGGGTTTAGTTATTTTGTTTTTTATTCAATTGTAATTTTAGTCCTGTACAATTATATTTTTAAAAAATGTGCTTACTATCTATGAAAACATTTAGTTTCGGTTTCTCTTACAGAAAGAATTACAGTGAGAAAAAATAATAATAGCCGAGTAGGACATATTTTAGTTTTAAAATAAATCAAACCGATATTCAGAGGTAATATTTTTCGTTAAGAAAAACAACTGCATCACACTCAACTACCGTGCTCTCCTTTCTTCTTGTCCCGCCCCATAGCACCCAATACACTCCTGATTCGCTGGAACAGCACTCCCCTCACCTCCCAACTCCCACCTAATTGGCTCTCGTTAACTGTCAGAAAACCGCTGTATTCAGCCCCAAAAACACACAAGAGTATATATATATAGTGCTGCACATGGGAGCATCTCATGGAGCTGCTTCTAAAATGGTTTAAATCATGTAATAAAATATTGCAGCGTTTGTAAAGCATAGTATTATTAATAAAGGCTGCCTCGTATAATCACCGCCCTCGTTTAAGGGCCGCAGTCATTTTGATTAATTTAAAATAGATGCCGCGGCGCTAAATTGAAGTAATACGATATATATATATATATATATATATATATATATATATATATATATATATATATATATATATATATATATATATATATATATAGATATAGATAGATAGATAGATAGATAGATAGATAGATAGATACACACACACACACACACACACACACACACACAGAGTGAACTGCAAATGTATATGGTCAATGGCACAATTTTTGTTGTTTTGACTCTGTATTCCAGCACTTTGGATTTGAAATGATGACTATGGATGGGGTTAAAGTGTAAACTGTCAGCTTTATTTTGAGGGTATTTTCATCCATATCGGATGAACCGTTTATAAATTACAGCACATTTTGGTAATGGTTCTGTGCATTCTTTGGACATAGTTGTTGAATTCCAAAGGGTTTTTTTCCCCAAGATGATATTTCATATCAAAGCGAAAGCAAGTTCCGCCACCCAGTGATGTCCTGCAACATTCAATCTTGCTATACTCGGTATACACCGTACCAGCAGGTGCGTAGTACAAATATTCCCACAGCTTCTCACAGATCGTCCATTTTAAGACTGGAAATTTGAACTTGCTAAAGTGTAAAGTGATGGTTCTTCTCAGCCGGAGATAACGTGTTTTGCTTTCTTCATGACCAGCATGCCACATATGGTTCCATTGCATGCTGAAAGTGGGGTGTTGATCATTCAGTTAAGTTTGGTGTTCGTAACTCTGAGGTTCTACTGTAGTTCCAGTTCATTTGCACCACAAGCAATGGGAGCACTTGTACCTAACACTCTGTCCACAGATACGGCATCACAGTTTAATATCTCCTATGATAACTGGTGTAACTGTTTCTGTGTGTCCCACACTAACTTCCATTAACTAATGGATTCCTAAGAATCCATTAGTTAAAATAACTGATATTTCAAAATCCTACCAAGTTCCATCTCATATTATATTGCATAGTCATTAAGTCAGAATGTTCAGGTGAGTAATACTATGCACTTCATCTTAA
This sequence comes from Polyodon spathula, assembly GCF_017654505.1. NCBI lineage: Eukaryota > Metazoa > Chordata > Actinopteri > Acipenseriformes > Polyodontidae > Polyodon > Polyodon spathula. The sequence goes on from NC_054542.1 coordinate 3,361,563, forward strand.
ATACAGCAGGTGTGTGTTAATCTACACACGTTCAGAAATTAAATCAATTGTAAACTAAGCTGCAAAACGTAAAATGTATGTGGACCAACTTTGCGAAAAGCTATATAAACAACGTGATGGATCTGGAATGTAACTAAATTTACACATTGCAATTCGTCCACCACTAGGTGGTATAATAATTCTATGCCTTTGATCACAGTTTTTGAAGCAGATGAAATCTAATTAAATTTCCGATGGTCCGATCTGCACCTATTGCAGCATAATTATTACCATATCATTGGAAGCTCAACAGCTGTTAGCAAGTAACCCTCAAAAACATTTGTATCAATGTATATTAAATAGTTCCACCATGTGCAATAATTCTCATGTGTTTAGTAACAGGCGTATATAAAGTGCAGGGCATGTAAGACGTAAGTCTGTTTTTAGCTTTATTTCAAAAGCACTGAATTTCGTAATTAGGAAACTGTATCCAATAAATCATAAAAAAAAATGCTGCACATCACTTCTGAGGAACAACAACCCACAACACCCAATAATGAGTCTTTGATTCCTTGTAATACCTCATATATTATGGATGCAGTAAAAACAAATTGATATTTGACCCTTGAGCTGAAGGCCTAGGCAGAATGCCAGTGCAAAAGCAAGTACTGCAATTACTGTAACTGGAACACAACCATTCCCAGACACCTTTATATCACACATAGGCCATATTGCTTCGTGCTTTAGGATAGGTTGTATGAAGAGTTTATTGGCAGCAATTGTAGAAGTTTAAAGGAAAAGTATATTACAACCAGCTATATAATTGGATAAGAGCGGCAAGTAACTAATTAACAAGAGGACAGGAGTAGACATAATCAGCCTGCTTTGGATCTGAAGCATTAAACCAGCCTACAATGGTAATAGATTATTATTATTATTATTATTATTATTATTATCTGTCCATAGGACCACTTTAAGCCGTACACTCCACAGAGCTGGGCTTTACGGAAGAGTGGACAGAAAAAAGCCATTGCTTAAAGAAAAAAATAAGCAAACATGTTTGGTGCTCACCAAAAGGCATGTGGGAGACTCCCCAAACATATGGAAGAAGGTACTCTGGTCAGATGAGACTCAAATTGAGCTTTTTGGCCATCAAGGAAAACGTTATGTCTGGTGCAAACCCAACACCTCTCATCATCCTGAGAGCACCATCCCCACAGTGAAGCATGGTGGCGGCAGCATCATGATGTGGGGATGTTTTTCATCGGCAGGGACTGGGAAACTGGTCAGAATTGAAGGAATGATGGATGGTGCTAAATACAGGGAAATTCTTGAGGGAAACCTGTTCCAGTCTTCCAGAGATTTGAGACTGGGACTGAGGTTCACCTTCCAGCAGGACAATGACCCTAAGCATACTGCTAAAGCAACACTCGAGTGGTTTAAGGGGAAACATTTAAATGTCTTGCAATGGCCTAGTCAAAGCCCAGACCTCAATCCAATTGAGAATCTGTGGTATGACTTAAAGATTGCTGAACCCATCCAACTTGAAGGAGCTGGAGCAGTTTTGCCTTGAAGAATGGGCAAAAATCCCAGTGGCTAGATGTGCCAAGCTTATAGATACATACCCCAAGAGACTTGCAGCTGTAATTGCTGCAAAAGGTGGCTCTACAAAGTATTGACTTTGGGGTGGGTGAATACTTATGCACGCTCAAGATTTCTTGTTTGTTTCACAATAAAAAATATTTTGCATCTTCAACGTGGTAGGCATGTTGTGTAAATCAAATGATACAAACCCCCAAAAAATCCATCTTAATTCCAGGTTGTAAGGCAACAAAATAGGAAAAATGCCAAGGGGGGTCAATACTTTCGCAAGCCACTGTATACAGTACAAAATAATGAAGAATTCCTTTGAGATTTAGCATCAAAAATATAATTTATAAACTGAATAGATGGACTAGTTTTTCGAGACTTGGACAGCTGGCATGGCACTGACACTATGTCCATGTACAGAACAGCATGATATTAGTCTAGCCGCAATTAAAAGTGGTCATAACAGTTCACTCCCACATGGATATATCATATGCTAACAAATGCGACATCCACTCAGTACCTTTGCCAACAAACACAGTAGTGGCTATGTGTGTATGTAATTGCATTCAAACTCCAATAATTCTCATTTGTAAGCAGTTTACTGCCATAAAATATACTGTAAGTATAAAATAATAATTTTCTATTACTGTACCAGTACATGGCAAGTAAACCTAGGAGTCTGTGATATCTTTAACTCACTGCCCAATACTGTGATATCTTCAAGGGACTAACCAGACAGTATGAATAAAGTAGCTTAGTATTGTAACACAATCATAATAGGGGGTTCCCCAGAGTGGCTCGCCTGGTAAAAGCATGGCTGCTAGGTGTGCAGGGTGAGTCATAGAGGGGCCCGCAAGTTCACTCTCTGAATGTGTGAAGCTGCCGGTCTTCACCGGAGTGCTCCCCAAAGGGAATGTCACATTGGCTCTGCCACTCCCACGGATTAGGGAGGCAACACTGGCGGGGACTGTTTTTCCTCACCGGGCTGCAGCAGGTCCAGCTGGCCAGGCGCCTCCTGAGCTCAAGCAGACACATGCTGAGCTGACCATTGTCATCCAGTGCCAATCATGCAAGTTGTGTTGCATTGTAGAGTGTAACGCATGGGCTAGTGTGTGAGAAAAAATGAATACGTAGTATTCTATTCCTGTGAAAACCATGTTGTGTAATCCCTTGAACTAATTTGAGTAAAGTAATTCTTGGTAGTGAAAGTGATTCGGAAATACAGACTATGCTCACCAGAATGTTTACGGTGGTTCCATGCTTTTGTAATTACTCATTGAGTCATGTAAAATGGGCCTCGTCATTGAAATGACCTCTTATATGTGAAAGTGATAATGCCAAATGTCAAAAATAGCTGAGTAAATGTCAAGGCAATGTCAATAATAATTAATGTTCCATTGATTGTCAGCTATCTTTACATCAAAGGCTTTGTATATTTGCAGCTAAAAAAAACATAATTTGTGGCAATGAAGGCATCCTGTACAGTAGATTCTTCAAGAAAAAAAAAATTAATTAGCGCAAACATGTGCTGTGAATTCTCAGCAGTCATAAGGTTAATAAGGTCTTAAAATATGACTTCACCTTTAAACACACGACAATTTGTTTCTTCTCATGTGTTATTAGCAAACCACAAGAGAGTGTTCCACTCCAGGAAGGAAAGTAATAATAATATCCTTAAGGTTAATTTTAATATTATTTCCTAAAAATATATAGATCAGATTCACTACTGGTACAGTAAATTACTTGCATGACAACACTAAGGCCAGTCTTTTCTTTGTTACTAAATTATGTGCATTTTACTACATACACACACACAAGCAAATATGCTGCTAATTAATCATCAGTTATATTAGTCATCACAGACCAACATGCACGTCTGTGAAAACTGAACAGCAATTATCCTGGCTAATCAGCCCACCTGTGTTAAGCTAGTGCAGGGGTCAGTTGAGACTGCCACTTACCCCAAAAGGAGGGAGGGAAGGAGGGGGGCAAGACTACTGTTTGCTATAATACAGAGCATCAATATGCTGTTATTCAGACACTTTTAAAAAGCATTGCACTATGTGACAGAACCGTAGTGTGGTGACGTCTCCAGACCGGGAAGATAGACTGACACATAAAGGTACTGTGAGTTGAAGCGCTGGTCTGAGTATTTATTCAAAAATAAACAAACACTTTTACAAAAGAACATCACTCACAGAGCACAATAAAAGTTTGAACAGAAACAAGTCTCGAACACAAAAATAATTCCTCCACCAAAGCAGGTTCGCGCTGGTCCTTCTAGCATGAGTAGCGATTGTTTATTTTTCTTTTAACTTCTTTCTCTCGGCTTTCTCTTAGATCCTCTTCTCTCATCACCCACCCCGACCAGCAAAAGCTGCCAGTTTTTATACACGTGGCCATCTCCAGATTAGCAATAAATTAATCAATTTGGAGAAGGCCACATCCTTCACCGGAGTTTTAAATATGCGTGGCCAACAGCCGATCTGTTAATAATTCATTGGCTGCTGACCACGCATTCTCACAAGATGTCTGGCAGAGACGAGCTGCTAACATCGCCTCTGCCAGACCACATTTAAACTAAACAATAATACCTTCACCCGTTCTACATAACCCCAAACAATGCATTTATCAGCAATGCGTTGCCCTGCATCACTGATTGCACACAGTGCTCGTCTGCCCTGCCATACACTGTATAACAGCTTCATCCTCTTTTATCAAGGGGTCAATCTCATAAGGGTTAGCATGGTCCCTTTATCTTCTAGTGCATGCAGGTTTTTAATCTCCTGCATAAACCCTCAGCTGTGCCTCCCCTGTAACAATAAACTGTAACAGTAATGACTTGATTGTTTTCCCCATTAAAATGCCCAGAGATTAATGTGTCAGTCATCATGAGAAATGTGCAGATGGATGGCAGGTGGACTGGATGCCCTAGAGCAGGGTTTCCAAATCCTGGTCCTGGGGGACCCCTGCGTCTGCTGGTTTTCATTCCAACTGAGTTCTCAATTACTTAAATGAGCCTTTCCTTTCTTACCTATTGTCTAAGATTAGTCCAAACTTAAAAAGCCCCCCCCCTTAATCGCACGCTTTGTTTTATTTGTGTCAGAAAACAATAAAAGTGTGCAAACTCACTCAACGGTATTCCTTTATCGGTGCGCTATCTGATCTCGGCTGCCACAGTTACATCCAACACAAATCTCACAGTCTGCGTCATCAGCTGTATTGGTATAACAGCCCCCTGGATTTATAGCTCCAGCTTAGGTGCTTCTTTATTGATCCTTACAAGCAGTGTTAGAAATCAGCTATATGTGCTGGTGTCTTCTGTAACTTGAAATGCCATTTCAATGGGCTGCATTCCCTTCGTTTGTTTATTGAATTGTAGATTGAATAACATCAGAATATGTAAACGCAATGTAATCAAAAGTAAATTACTGCATAACCACTAACCGTGAGGATTAATTACGAATCACAAGTGCGAGGGAATGGAGCACATAGCACAGAGGATTTTAATAAATGCTGGTGCACTGTGATCTTAGGAAAGATAGAAAAATAAACTGCAGCTACAGTGACTGCTCCGCGAGGAGCAAATCTAATTGATACCTGGCATTCTGGACCTAGAATCAGCTGCACACCAATACCTTTCAGAGTGCGCTGTATCCATTTTCAATTTAAAATAAAACTCAATTGTAAATACAAAATAAATCAAGTAAATAAATGTCGCTGAAGGCACTAGCGGAAACTTTTGTCTTGGCTTAGTTTTGTATGTTTACCCTGTATACATGTTATTCAGTGTTGTCTTAGGTGTATTACATTGTTAAATACTGCAACATATCCTTCAAGTCTTGCAACCAAGGTGATTTATCAGCAACTCTACACAGCTAAGCAAAGTAGGCAACTCCAGTCTTGGAGTGACACTCCATTACAGGTTCAATAGGAATAAATAAGTCACTTTGTCCTAATTGATTAAGTGGAAACACCTGGATTGGAGCTGACAAAGTTGTACGCTGACCTGGAGTGCAAAGAGGCACATAAACAAATAAAAATGTGCGTCTGGTTTTTTTGGGGGTGAAATGAAGGAAGAGTCATACAAATAGATGTTCCTTTGCTTTTTGGCAATTTTATATGTTCAGAAACAGTAAGCTGGCAAGCCACATTTACTTCAGCTACAGTAAATTGCATACATAAGTGATAAATAACACTTTGGGTGAATTGCAGTATACCATATTTATTCTACAGCAACTAAAATGTGGACTAGAAAATCCTGCAGATCTCTATTAACTTAATCCTGATTGCAACACACCAAACAGATGATTGGACCAAGTTAGACCAATAATGGGGACTAACCTACAGCTACGGCCAAAAGTTTTACCTCACCCTATAGAATTGACACATTTTGCATCATAATGTTAAATCAAACTTAAATAACGTTATGTTATTATATTAAATTACATACCACTGTAGTTTTCCCATATACTTAACAAAAAACTGACAAATTGAAAAATGTGATATTTCAAAATCTAGCATGAAACGTTGTACTTTTATAAGCTTCTGGTAGACTTCTGTGATATCATTTTGTAGTTTCTTTGACTATATATATATATATATATATATATATATATATATATATATATATATATATATATATACACAAGACTTTTTTGTGTACTAATTTCTGTAGATTATTCTACGTTTAGAAATCATACCCACACAAAAAGAAATGGCTGCAATGTGTAAACTGAAACATTTATTGATGTATATGTTACTACTGTATTTACAAAATAAAGTTGCTATTTTTCAATTATTTTCTCTTTGCACAATTAAGCACTGAAGCCAAAGGAAGGAAAAGGTGACAAGATGGACTGTAGATTTATTCTGTTTTACTCAATATGTTATCAGGTTCTTCAAGTGAAATATGTGAAAGGCTAGTGAGTAAGCCCTCTGTGGAACCAAGTGTCAATGTACCTGGAACCCTCCATGTTTTAGCACCCTAAAACCAGCACTGGCACCATATGCACTTATTTAGTAAGACTGAACTCTCAGTTATATTAATGCACAAAGTTGGTTGCTACACAGGCAGGACACATCATGCAGAATCAGCTTTCAAAACAGTTAGTGTTGTCGCTTCAAATATTCACATATCCCCCGCCATCTTCCCGATATCCCGAAAAACACCAATATGAGCGCTGATACAATACTGCATGAATGAGCTGAGGCTTCAAACATGCTGTATGGTTGCTCAGTTAATTAAACATGCCATTAACTGGGGGCATATTTGTAGTCCCGAGTCTTGCTCTTTGCCAGAGTCAAAATTCAACTTTATGCAAACAATGTTATGCAAGCCCTGTGCCATAGTGTTTTTTGTTTATTATTTCTATATAGGGTGTGTCCTTTACATCATGGGTTGTGATCTTTCTGAGGGATCCCACGTGTAAAACCTTTGCAGAAATCCTTTTTCTCTTCTTTTTGCAGCTGCAGCTAATATTCAGGACATTGCAAGCTTCAAACTTCAACAGGGGAGAACAAAGGTTAGAGCCGACATTAATAACTCACTGGACTTGGCAATTATGTACAGCCATGTACAGTCAAATACATGGACTGTCTTTAAAAGCAATGCAGTTTGGCACTTTGTACAGCACAACAGAATTCAAAGTCAAATTAGTGGCAAAAGATATGCAGGAAGTGCAAAACCAAGTTAGATTTTTTTTTTTTTTGTAGACAAACTGGCATATGCACAAGATAATTTGAATTTGGTGTTTTTAGTAGATCTGAACTATATAAGTTACTTCAACAAGGCTCAACTAGAATCAGCTAAACCAATTCTAAATGTAATTGGCTGTAATTGTGAAATAGATACCCAGATGACATCATCACAACCAAGCAAAACTGGAATCTTATTCCTACTGTACACTGTAATATTATACCAACATTTAAATAAAAAGGAAAATGCACACCTTGCATGGAAACACATTAGAAGTTAATGCAAGAACTATATCCAGAGCTTGTGTTGCATTTTTTTGTAAAAAAAAAAATTAATAAATTATAAATACCAAAGAAAAATAATGCTGATTACATTTAATGTTCTACAGTGCAGTCTGTATCCAACATTTAATGTATACAGAAATAAACTTTGTAAAGAAGCTATGACAGACTACACAAAAACACATTCTAACAGTGGCGGTTTGTTGATATATATCTTTGAAATGTTTAAGAACTTTTTGCCAAATAAATAATTAAATAATGGAAAAGTCAAAGCAGGTAGGATCATGCTGAGATGTTCACTGGAACATTGTTTGCTGTATATTTCTTCTGAACAGGTATAGCAGTCATTTTAATATCCCTGAAAGACAAAAAAAAAACTGACTTATTTTGTATTATAATTCTGTAATATACTGGATGTTTCACTGTTCAAGGTTAAGTATGCAGGTGTCAGTGTGTGAACAGAACTTCAAATCCCCCTTTGACAATGTTCTGCTCGAATGAGCTGGAAATCTCTGGTAGCAGCACTTTCGAATGAGCTGAGAATCTCTGGTAGCAGCACTTTCAAATGAGCTGAGAATCTCTGGTAGCAGCACTTTCGAATGAGCTGAGAATCTCTGGTAGCAGCACTTTCGAATGAGCTGAGAATCTCTGGTAGCAGCACTTTCGAATGAGCTGAGAATCTCTGGTAGCAGCACTTTCGAATGAGCTGAGAATCTCTGATAACAGCACTTTCTTTCTTCCTTGAGATGTGATTTATAATCACCAGAGCTGAAAGATGACAACAACATGTGGAGAGAGAAATTATATTATTGTTTAGCCTAACTTCTGTTTTTATTTAGTCAACAAAACAAAATGAATCACAGTAGTGCCACCTCCAGACCTGTTAAAAATCCACAACCAGCTCTGTCCAGCTGCTGGCCATCCGTCAGGTAAATAAATAGCTTTGTTTTTTCAACTTAATCTTTTTAGAGTTGTGCAATACTCCAATATTGTGTTCATATAGCTGGACACCCAAGTGAATATTAATCTATGGCTTGTGTTTTTACCTAACAAAGAACAAATAGGTCTTATACTGATTAACAGGCTATTATCATTATTTTGCATAACTGTCAATCCTATTGCCACTAGGAACCACCTATTTTAAATGTTACAAAATGCCAAACCATAGACCAAAAACACAATGGGGCTTCTTGGTTTCATCATAATTTCTATATAAGTGTGTGTTTGAGAACTGCTTAGTCATGCGCCACACATACAGTACTATTAACTGGATTGTCAATCAATGGGCCACTAATTACTCCCAATAAATCCATCTATTATTTATTTATTTAACATTATTTGGGTTTGGAAACTAGAAAGGTCTATGGCAAAATGGTGCCTTTAAAGAGTGTTGAGCTTGAAACCTTGGAGCCTGCATTTACTCAAAGCTACAGATGCCAGTGGAGAAAGAGTACCCCCAAAATACAAGCTCTTTTACTTCCCTCCTATGTGCTTAGCCATTGAATACATGCACTCGCCTACAAAATTAGCCCTTCTTTTACATATCAACCATTGATTTTCTGAATATGTTATTCACCCTCATAACATAACATATATATATATATATATATATATATATATATATATATATATATATATATATATATATATAATGTTTTCTCTAAAAAATCTGGGAATTTATTTTGATCAGTTTTAATTGTTTTTTAGTCACATAACATTTTGTTTTAACAAAACACAGGAAAAGCAGTCTTTTGGCTCCAGATGTCCCATTCACTTGCTCTGACTCCTTGCAGACCTTACAGGTATCTTCATGTAATGATATTCATTGGCTTTCCTATT